>NC_051157.2:34370359-34377859 GCF_013339745.2 Dermacentor silvarum
CGTCCGTAATCATTTCGGTTCGTGATAAGCTCAAACCGCGCCAACACGCGAAGTTCCCGATCATGCCTTAGAGCAGACGCCCGGCTGCGCAGCGGCGGCAGGAACGAGTGGGCAAGGAGCACGGGCTTGCATAAGTGGAAAGAGTCGGAAACACGTAATTTTTCCGGAAGCCGTAGAAGGCGCGCGCTCTCGCGCACCGTCTCCAGGGTGGAGCGCGTAGAACGGAGCGCGTAGAACGCGCTCCGTAATCACGCACCGGAAGTCGCTTTTTAGCCGTTAAGTTTAAAAGAGCGCGCTCTGCTGGCTAGAGCGCGCTCGAGCGCCTTAACTTAACGCGCCCATGGACGCGTGAAATAGCGCGTCTGAGTGCGCATGCGCGCTGTCATCCTGAAGCGCGCGCAGAGACGCGCCAGGCTTTACGCAGCCAAAGTGCGGCGCGGTAACTCCTACTGTTTGAGGGGTTTGTAAAGGCGACATGTCACCGCATCGCGAGACCACAGTCGACGATGAAGAGAGGAAACGCAAACGCACCATGGCTGTGCGCGCTCGACGGGTCAATGAGAGTGCCAACGCGCGTGCAGCTCGTCTTGCCAAAGCACGCGCCATACACGCCACGAAGACGGCCGAAGCTCGCGAGGTCTGTCTCGCCCAAATGCGTGAATCGTATGTCGTTGCCGCCAGGAGCAACGAGACGTCGAACAGCGTTTGGAGGCCCTGGAGCGGAAGAGACTTCGGAGGAATACAACGAGCGACTGTTACATTGTCGGGCGACGTAATTGCGCGCGAAATACGATATGATTAGGATACGAAGTAAGTGAATGATGAACACGTGAAATAGAAAGCAAGAGACATGATATAGACACGTAATAAAGATTTAATCGTCGGTTCATTTCAACCACCATGTACGTTAACCTTGTGTTCTTTAGCCTCGACACTTGGGTGACCCTTTATTCTTTCGTAGCGCCAGCAAATAAGTCAACCGACGCGAATCGTTCTACAGCCCCCGCCGAGACGTACTACTTTCCCATTAAAGGCTGTGCACAGGGCGTGCCCTGGATACCTAATTTTGTGAAGAGCTTGTGAGCCCAGAAATGGACGTCGAGGTTGCATCGATATTTCCTGCAGATCGGTAAGCTGCACGGCTGTTATACGAAGGAGCCTCAATGTTCTTCTGCGTTGTTCTAGGGGGCTGTTCTCAACGGCGGACGCGTGTTGCGAAAGCCGTGTCGGACGCAGAGCACGTCGACGCTTCAGGAAAGGCCGACGAACAATCGCCTTTGTCATACAACAGAGCGTCCGCGTCGAGAAACAGAAGAGACTGAAATAAAATACTTCGGAAAGCGAACATCAAAACGAAATACCCATTTAGAATGGAGCACGGAATCTCTATCACTAACCTGAACTTGAAGACTGTAGTGCCCTGATGACTGACCACTCTCTATTCAAAGCCTACATCACTGTTTGACCTTCCTTGATGTATAAGCTCTATTATCTTGAGGAAACGTACTTGGACTCAGGTTCCGACGTCATCCCGAGTTGCCCCTAGTGCCAGTGCGTTTTAACAAGCTTCGGGCCTGTACGAAAGAAAGTGTAGCGGATGCCTTCCTCGAGCTTGTGCGGACAGATTCTTTTCGTGTCTTCTTTTCCACACCTATTTCCTGCTCTTCATTCCTTCCCCAAGTGCAGAGTAACCAACTGGACACTTACATTTTCAACCCATCGAAATACAGCCGCTGTGGACGGGAGACGAACCCGCGACCTCGTGCCCAGCAGCCTGAAGGCCGTATCCACCGCGTCTGGTAAATTCGTGTTCGTAAACGAATACGTCTTGGGATTGATGCTTCACAGTGTGAATCGCACTTGTCCAGAGTGGACGATTTGGTCGCATATTTTCGTGAAAAAAAAAGTACAGGACGACGTCGCAATTGGACCACGCATGGTCACAGTACGTGCATGCTTGGTCATGTGCTGTAAAACAAACATAGCTCGCGCAGTCCGCAGCCGACCGCTCTATGCCACGTTTCACACATAGCAGGCAGCGCTACGAAGGCTGGAGGACTTCTTTTACTCCTCGTATTCGCGACCAAAAAATAGTACGCCACATTTGAAAGGAAGGTACAGCTATGCGTCATATAATTGTATGTAACATTAAGTATTATAATTTTATGTTGCAAAATATGACGCGTATATTACATGGAAGATGTCGCAGATCAATCTATTTAACACCGAAAAAGCGGAGTGACACGTTTCTGCGAACAGAAAGGTGCACAAATATTATGTAATCTGAAGTAATCTTACGTTCGCAGGTTGTGGTTATTTAGTAGAAAGCGTCGCTAATGGAAACCAACTGCACAAGGACCAGGAATGGCACTAATACAAAAAAAAAGAAAATAATAAATAAGAAAGGAATAGGAGAGCAGTAGTTATGCGAGGAAGCCGATAGATGTGCGCTGAATGGTGTAAGGAGAGAAAGAAGTCGTTGGCCAATCGATGTCATGTATTCGCCTCAGATCGACGAACCAAGTTACCCGATAGCACGCAAGAAATGGTTGTGAGGGATCCGCTATTCGATAAGTCATGGTGGAGTCGAATTGGTGTGAGAGTTAATGGGTTTTCCTGTGTGGTTTTTGTCAAGGTTCCTGCTTGTTGCGTACGGGCGTATATATGTTTAGAGGGTGTCAATTCTACGTGAGTAGAACCAAACTTCAGTGGCACAAGAAAGAAACACAAGGAAAAAACTACGTATTGTTCTTATAGTCGTCTTGAATTACTGGGACTACCTTTTGAAGTGTCATTAGTTGGCTAATTAGTTACGTTTACTTATGTCAAATTTGAAATATTTGTTTTAGGTCTTAAGTCATATTGCAAAGGTTGTAGAACGTGCTCAGCACGGCTTTTCGATGAAGTTCCAGACAGGTGCTTGAAAACGTTTACAGCCGTTATTCGCAATGTTTTTCAGTGCCCGTAAGAAATGTATGTGACACTGAGTTCCCATTCGGTGGAAAGGGGGGCATGGGTTTAGTTCAGAGCACGCTTGATGTTCACGACTTCATTGTGAGCGTTGAGTATAATTACTGAATTCTCGTTTCCTGTCGAGTTTTATCTGTTCTAAGAGCTCTAGTACGACATGTAGCAGGTTTCCTCGATGTTCTCGGTGAACTAAACGAGGAATCTTGTTTGTATGCGGAGAAAATGAGAGGAAGGTTATGCTGAATTGTAGGCAAAGTTCAAAGCGTGTGGGTTAATTACGGCCTTCGCAGTAATTATGTATGCAAGCGCTCCCGAGAATTATGTGTTTTACTAATTCGGCGCCAAACTTAGCTCGGTGTCCTTGAAGAATTAAACAGCCACCGAGCTTCGCTGGAAATTATAGGTCACATAAGTGTGCTGTCTTTTTTTTTAACGTACCATTAACATTCATTTACAATCTTCTCTTTATTTTACGAAATTCGTTTTCTTTGTTTCTACCACCGCGTGATTTATGGCCTATACCCTCGTAGAGGGTTGTGCTGTCATACGTATGGGGACTGTCTACCAACCTGCGAGGATGCACCCTTTAGCGTTAGCCCTGCTTACGGCAGCGTTGTCGACGGCGTCGGCCGATGAGCCCCGCGAATGGTACAGCGGCAACGTGAGCCGCCTGCCCGACTACCACTTCGTCAACCTGCAGCCCGTGAACGCCGTGGGCAAGACGCTGCTCTTCGCCTGTTCGGCCGCTAGCCAGGACCCCGTGCGCTTCCGCTGGCACGTCCAGCACCCCGCCGGCGTCGACGTGTCGCGAAGCACTCGCGCCCGCTCGCTGGAGGTCGAGCACGCCGGTCGAGTCTTCTACGTGCGCGACTCGCTCCTTCGCGTCTCCTCGCTTTCGCCGCACGACGGCACCGTGAACTGCACCGTACTCGTTAGTGCCGACGGCGCGTCCGAGCAGCAGGTCGAAAGCATGAGCGCCAACTACTCGGTCCTGGCCTCGGCGAGCGTCGAGTCGTGCTCGTCGCGGCTCGACTACTGTCCCCGGGACCGAGCGTCGTGCTCGCTCGACCAGGCCCAAGGGCTGACCTGCCGCTGCTTCGAGGCGTTCCCGAGCCGCGACCCTTTCCACGGCGTGTGCTTCGCCCCCGTCGAGCTGGGAAAGCCGTGCGTGTTCGACCACGAGTGCGAGCCCGAGAATTCCTGGTGTCTGCACCAGGTGTGCGCGTGCAGGCCGCTCACCAGGCCCGCCGCGCAGGCGTGCGAGCCCGTGGCCCGGCTGGGCGAGCCGTGCCAGACGGGCCAGTGCGCCGCGCCATACTCCTCGTGCAAGAACGGCCGCTGCGGCTGCCAAGACCACAGCGATGACGTGGACGGCGTGTGCGTGCCGGACGCGTTGGAGGCTTTCGGCGGCGGCGAAACCCGGATGCAGCACGTGCGGGCCTTTGGCCCGATGCGCACGGACGGCACCACTGTGCTGATGATGGTCGGGTTCGGAGTCGTGCTGGGCTTGATGACGTTGTGCTATACGCTCAAGGACCTCCGCTACCGCAGCGTGAAGGCGACCACAGCCATTTCTGCCGACCGCCCGCTTTCTCAGGCGCATGCGCCAAACGCGCCCACTTCCTAACGAAGCATGGCCGAAACAACGGCGAATCTTTCTTTTTTCTTTTTAATTATCGTGGATATTATTCTTAGTGAATGTTCGTCAGTAACCCAATCACCTTTCCTGTATTTACATTTTCATTTTGATATAAAGCGCCGTGGCTTGCAATAAAGATTGCGCCCTTCATCACAGCGAGTCATTGGAGCGGTCTTCCGTACCGGATTATATAGGGTTCGCGGGGTTTCGTAAATTTCGACGTGAAGAGGCTCATTTTCAACGCATGCTAACGAAATATAAGGATCCTTGGCACGTTTTTCTCCAGGGCTTAAGCCAGTAATGACAAAAGACATTTTTCCTTCCCTTTTATCATTTAATAAATTGCGGTCGGCCCAGTGATCACGGCATCAAGCCTTAATTTATTCTGCGTGCAAAATATAATGACCATCCACGGTACTTATTCGAGATTCCTGACATCGCTCTACGAGATTCTACGCAGTATCTTTCGTAGGGTCATGTCTTGACTGTGTGTATATAACTTACTGGCCTTTTTAATCACGAAGAGGTAATACATGCAGCCCATTTCAAGCAGTCAGAGTAACTTAGATTGCCTCGAAGTAGCAGCTAATCGACAAAGCGACGGCCAAGGTAAAATTTGTTACAAAACATTCTGGCTCTCCCACGAGAGCCTCGTTCACAATGGAAGCTGATAAAGTGCGCCTTATCACATGCTGTCTTGTCACATGACTAAAAGTACGGCGACACATGAATTGTCCTTGCTAGTGCCCCAAGAGTGTTCGAACAAGAGATCTCTCAAGCTGCAGCCAACGTCTTGACAAGGTTTTGGCGGTTTGACAACGTTGTCTTCGTGAGGGCCCTGACGACGACATATAATCTGCACTGCCAACAAAACCCGCAAAACATAGTGGACAATACTGGAGCGGTACCTGGGTCGCACTGGCGACAAGAGATATTTTTGAACGAAAGAGAGAGAGAGATCCTGTATAATGACAACTGGAGGATAACGCCTCCTTTTGTGGTAACGTTGGCTCGATAGCGTGATACATCCTTCGGTTGACCACTCGTCTCAATCTTCATGTGGACATATGCATTCTTTGGGTTGCTAATATCCATCTAACTGTGGCCTACAAAGTAAATATGAAATCGCTAGTTCGAAACTCCCAATTCCTATTTCTTTAAACAGGCGCCCGCTTCGGAGCGCAGTACTATCAGAGCCCGAGCTGACGCTTGAATTGAGCGGTCCGCGACGACGGAATTTCCTTGTCTTCCCATTATCAGAATTAGTCTGACCTCGACTTCCCACGCTCAGTGGCCATCGTTACTGCCATTCGCTTTTCTTATTATTTTTTTTTTGTGACGCGTCTTTGTGCATTGTCCCTCCCCGCACGAGAATGGCCCAAGCACACCTCTTCAATTCCACACGTTGATAGCCGACCACTAACTGAGGACATTATTTTGGGTCCTTGACCTGACGCCAACAGTACAGCCGTCATATGAGGGCAGTTTTGCCTTTTTTACGTGACAGCGAGCTAGTTCTACATTCGGCTTTAGAGAATACCACAACGTGGTGGATTTTTACACACCTGGCCACTTGCTTCTGTTCGTCATCATCAACGAAAAAAAAAAAAAAAGTTGTGAATCTTAACGTCCCTAAGCTGCACAGGGGGTTATGACTCGTGGAAGACGCCATGATTGAGGGCTGGAATTCTTTAACGGGAACCAAAAGCACGGTACACGAGCGTACGTCCTTCCATTCTAGCTTTCCCCCCGCGGCCGTTGCGACGGGGATCGAACGCGTGACCTCGTGCTCCGCAGCGCAACGCCACTGAGCTATACCGCGGTGGGTCTTGTCGTCTCTGATCACTCGTTTTCTTCCCCTGGGCAGATTAGCAGGCCCAGCAAATGACACATCGTGCCAACCTTTCTGGCAATAAATTCTCTCTCTGGTGCTTGTCCAATAAATGTAGCCGCGAATTCGCGCTTGTCCCGTCTAATTGCTGTCGTGTTGCCTTTTCTAACCCGATGTTATAGTATTACACGACTGCGCCGACAGGGCGCGCTGCTAAGGGTCACCATGTCTGGCCGTGTCAGCGTAGCAGGTCGACAAGAAACTGGTCTGACAAGCGGCCACCTCGGATCAGTATACCTATATAAAAAATAATTGATGCCGCTAAATACGCATCAGTTGTTTCCTCGGTAGCAGCAATAGCGTATATCACGAGTGTTACGAGCATGCGAGTAGGGCTTGCTCAGCCACTTCATCATCTTCATTTAGGCTTTATCGATTTTTTTGTCACTGCCTCAATTTGGCGTAGAAGGTCCGGTACACGCCCGTCCGACCAGTTTATTCGCTATATGTCTGTGCGTGTGTTTGCGTGTGTGGGCGTAGACTTATGGCAATTTTTAACACGAAAGTGTTTTATGCCGGGGTCCACCAAGACTTCACTGACGTATTTCCGTCACGGATATGACGTTCTTACAATGTACACGAACATAATACAAAGAAAGAAACCAGAAGAAAAAGTTCCACAAACATGCAAAATTTGGAAATCGAACCCACGACCTCTCGGTCCGCGACGATAGATCGCCGAGCGTTTAACCCATTGCGCCACAAACGCATTTGCAGATAGCTACACAGACGCGCCTTATATATCTAACACTCCTCCGTGTACCCGCGCTCTTGCTCGGGGCGGTGCCGCCGCCTACGAGCAGAAAAGAGAAGTACTGCATTATGACACTAACGCGCACCGACAGTGAACGCTTCGGTGGTCTCAGCACTACGACGCCTCGATGCCAGCATTCGAAGGGACGCTGGCATCAAGAAGCACTACCAACGCCACCTAGGTGGCGTTCACCGTACTCAGCACAGCGGAGCGTGGCCTCCGCAATTAGCTCTGAAAATGTTTCTG
>NC_051157.2:34682859-34763127 GCF_013339745.2 Dermacentor silvarum
TGAAGGATTCAAAAGAATTTTGCGGCATGAGATTCATGAGATGACGTCCTTTAATAGTGAGGTCATTCTATGATTAGTTAGACAAGTGTTTCATGGCTCCTTTAAAAGTAATTGATTACTTTTTAGTAATAGCTCAATTGCTTTCGTGAGGCACTAATTGGTCATTGTAAATAATTGCATTTTTTAATGGTGTAATTGTAATAGGCCAACTTTTTTTCTGCAACATGTACAAGAGTGGTTAGAAGGCCTTCAGGGACACTCAGTGCATCTGGCTGCAAAAGTGACAAAGTCAAGTGGACTCACCATCACACACTGCTCATTCAGTTCTGCCGGAGCCAGGACAGTGTTTTGGCTTCTGCTACTGGCATGGGCGTTGCGTGCACACTCATTAAGGCTCATTCACACTAGGCTGACACGACACCGATTTTGGTCTGCTGACTGTTGGCGACAGCAATTTACAAGACGGAAAGCGCTGTCGCCAACAGGCGGCAGACCAAAATTGGTGTCGTTTCGGCCTAGTGTGAATGAGCCTTTAAGCGATCCTGCTGAGCGGAAAGGTTAGGGAATATCAAGCTAAATCTTCCTAATCCTTTCATTGAGCGCTGACAAATGCAGATGGTTTTCCATCGATCTCATCTCGTGCATCATTAAGGTGCGATGCCTGTAACGCTGCTGCCGGTGTTACTCATCGCGCCAGTGTTGTGGGACACCTGGTATCTGCCAGGGTGCTGTTCCTGCCGAGTGGCAGTAGTTGTCTTGCGGGCTGCATCGCGCCATGTTGCCTCTGCATATTGTGAGCGTTGTGTGAGGAGCTTGAGTGGCAACACCAGACCTTGCTATTGCTTTCAATGCCTTGCCTTCATACATTTTTTTTTTTACACAGGTACATTCGGTGGTACATATAGTGTGCTTGAGTTTGTGGTGTGTGATTTGTTGTGTGCATGAGTTTGTTGGTCTGATGGAGCATGTGTATTGTGTTGTGCAACACCATCGGTCTCAACTGTACCCTCCTTCAGCTTCTTGTGGTGATGTATTGTATTTTCTTTTTCAGGTGAAATGCAGGAGATTTCGCTGGAACATTTGCCTCCAATCCTTTTGGACTTTCAATTGCCTCCCAACTACCCCTCTAGATCTCCACCTCGTTTTTGCCTGAGCTGCCCGTGGCTCACCTTAAAAGAGGTGACATTTTCCACTTATTTTCTTATGCACGTAGTACTTACAAAATAATTGCTTTCTTAATGAGTGTAGCACAAATAGGCACTCATGTATGAATGACCATTCCAGGTAAACCACTGGCTTATTTGCACTAATATAGCATTTTGTGGTGCATTCACTTCAATATCGCGTTTTCATGCATTACTTGCCTGTTTTCTCCACAATAAATACAAAGTGTGCAGTGGTGCTTTCGGTCACTGGTGTGCTTTCACCATAGCTGTGACAAATGGTGCCATTCACAAATGGTGCTAAATGGACCATGCATTGAAAGTCCGGGACTTTTCTTTTAGGGGTGACGTCTTTTGAGATTCTTTTCTTGTGCTTGTGTGATCCATAAGTGAATGGAATTCTCTTTCACCTGATATTGTTAGCACTCAAATTTTTTATTTTAATGCAAATTTTTACCGAGCTTTATGTCTGTGATTATTGCTTTGTATTTTTTTTATGTAACTGCCCTGCTGTAATGCCTGCTAGGGCAAAGTGGGTATGTAATAAGTAAATAAATAAATAATAAATAAATATTCGTTCCTGATAACAAGGCGCGACAACACCAATACAACATTGATTCCTGTCATTGCCTCCAGGGCACTGGTAAAATCACTTCCAGTTGTAATTTTTCGGTTCTGTCTGGTAACAGGCTCATTTGGGAGCACATCTACAACACCTCGAGCACGTATGGAGCATGCCCAGTGCAGTTTTCGTACCTGTCGACAGGTGGCACAACAATTCCAGGTCCTCCACTTGACAGCGCCTCACACTGTCATCTATGCACAATAATAAGTTCAGTGACAATCTTTATTTAAATCACCTTGCATTATTAGCTTGACAGAAGATCACAGAAATCAGTTTAATTTCATAAATAGATAACCTACTAATTTTTCATAGAACTATGATGCGCATAACTCTGCAAGAACGGTCTTATTTTAGAAAGTTGCTTGTCTTACTGTTACTGCAATAAAGATGTCCTTGTTCTCTGTAAAGCAGTGTTGTGACTTGCCCGTGGTGCACCAATCTCTGAGGCCATGTTAAAGGATCTGCATCGTATCTGCTAATCGCCAGAGCCTGTATTCACAAAAACTTCTCACACTAAAACAGTTCATTGGATCAGGTGCCAGCCAATAGTAGTGTTGGACATATTAACAGCGAAGCAGTTGGCCATTGGCAAATTGCTCTTACAAGTGAAAAGCTTTGTTAATTCAACTCTAGGTTCGCACGTCATCTGCCAAGCTGCAGTTTAAAGGCTATTAATTAAAGAAATTGACAATTACCAGCTCTGCATGTTTGCCAGCATTGCTTTATTAGTGTATATTACTCATCTATAACCAATATATTCAAAATGGAATGTTGTTTCAGTTAGTGTTTAAGTGAGTGGGTAGGATGCAAACCGAATATACACAAATGCACTAAGAAAGGGCGAGAACAGAAATTCTGTAGTTGAGTGCAAGTTCTCTGTTGCATGACAATTTGTGCTTCTTTCATGTGAAATAATAAAGTACAGCACCTTTCATGCAAAAGTTTGATAATGGCAGATGCCATGTTACTAGTTCACTGCGTTCAGTATGTTTCATTACTAGACAATCAGCCTGAACTGTTCCTAGTGAAGCGCTGTCCTGTGCGTTGCCATGCACGCAGCCAACCAACTATCTCCACAGATGAAGCAATTAGTCTACCATTTCCAGGTCGATCTCGAGGCGTATAACTAAGTGAAAATTATTTTTTCATCTTGGCAGCAAGGTCAAAGTTTGCTTTTGAATTTCGCGCCGAATCTCGAACGCTGCTACGTCACTGTGATGTCACGGTTTTCAAAGTATTTTTTCGTATTTAGGCCCGTTGGCTCAGTAAATATTCCCGAAACTCACCACGTTCAATCTTTGGCTTTTTTAGAACACAATGTAGTCGATATTTACTGTTAAAGAATTAACTAGGCCCTAGAAGATGCTGTCAAAATCAATGCCATCACAGCAAGCTGATGCGGGGACTTCAAGGAGACGTCACCACGTGTCTTTTGTTATAGCACTTTTTTTGGCTTACCAAGCATCTTGTCGTGGTAAGAGTGGTGTTTCTGATATTGTAGAAGGGTAATTTACTAATACAGAAAAAAATATTTCTCTTTAGTGTCCATTTAAAAAATTATCTCCACGGTTGCTTTTGTTGTTGTTGTTGCAGTGGTTGATGTTAAAGTAATGGTCTCCTCGTTTTTGTACTTTTTGGTGCAGCTAGAGCGGTTAAGCCATGCGCTAGATCGCAGCTGGCAGCAGGACCGAAACACTGTGGTGCTGTACCGCTGGATGACATTGTTGGACACTGAAGCAGCTGACATTCTGCAACTGACATCTAGCCACACCTTGGTGCCTCTCTTTGAGGAACTGACCAGACTTCGTGCATATCGTAAGCAAACTGTAACTGTGTTTTATCGCATGCCATCATCATCTGTCCATTTATGTCAACTTCCAACGGAAGGCTTTCTCAGCAGTCTCCAGTTGCTTGCATCAAGGGGTGGCCTACTCTATTCCATCCCCACAAAATTTCTTACCTCATTACTCCATCTACCATACTGTGATGCAGGTTCTTTCTTTATTGTTGCGTACGGTGTTCTGAGGCGAAGCCTCCAAGAACCCAATTGAGGACAAAGCTTGCTAAAAGCTTGTTGTAAAACGCACACAAAGCTTTTAATGCAACTAGAGCGAAAAGAAACCCACAAAATAAACACTCCAACAATGAAAATATTACAGCAAGAAACACTCTCAGAGCTGGAACAGTATCTAAACCACACGAGTTAGGGCTGACCACCAGTGTGAGCGCACGGAACTGTTCAGCATAGAGAAGCGGAGATGAGGCAACGAGATAAGCGGCGTTGGTCTCACCAAAAGGTCGATGTGGTCGACCGTCGAACGGGCGACCAGAGCGTGGCAGCTCTGGCTTGGAGAGGGGATGCAGGCAGCTTGGTGGCACTTGCAGGTGGAGGTGCCTTTCTGGCCAGGCAGCTGGGCGCAAACCCGGGCCCATAGCCTGACTGCTCGTGCTTTGCCTACGAGCGCAGGAGTTTGCCGTCCTCGGGCAGCAGTCCGTGATCGGGTGGAGTCGCGACGCCGGCAACAGGATGGCAGGAGGCCCCGGCCGAATGAAGTCCTGGTGGCTCGGGTCTGGCGGCCGACCTTCTCCTGGCGTCACTTCCTGGAACTCCCCTTCTCCTCTGCCAGTGTGCCTCGCTTTTCTGCCGCTCTGGCCGATTTGTCTTTGTCTGATTAGCCCCTGAGAACTCCGTGGCTCCTTTCGATTGGATTCCTTTCCTTTTATTTTTTCTTCTTGTACCACACGTTATTGTGCCTGACGATCACGATCTTCAACGCTTTTCAACGCTCAAGTATGGCTTATCATGAATCTACAGCAATGCATGAGTGTACAAAGAGGAACATTCGTCTTTCACCCAGCACAGAATTCGCCTCCGCTCACGCACTCTTTGCTGTCCTATTCTTTTTCATCTCCGACCACGGCACTATCTTGCCACTCCACATGTACTACTGAATTGAAACGCTGTGCCTATTTTCTGAAAAATTGAATAAATAATGACATGCGCATTATATTGGAATACGAAACCAAAACTCCAATAGAGACAAGCTATGATCACTGGCAGTTCAAAATTTCTGTAGTACAGTACAATCCACACATCACTGTGGGGGTGCTACTCCGGACACAGCCATGTTGTCGAATTTTCCATCTTATCGTCTTTGACATCTGTCATGCTTACATGAAGGCTGACCACGCCTTTCTTCGGCCAGTGAAGTGAGTTTTCTGGCTAAGGGCCAAGCTCTCCCCATACGGAAAGCAACTTCAGCGCAATTAAGCTAAACCGTACGAACAGACATTCAAGCTACGTATTAGCTGCATCTGTCACCGCAAACTTATGTTGATTGCATGGCACTTATTTTTTTCTTTATCTGCTTGACTTTATTCAAGCAGTCTGTGACCATTTTGTCTGATTTTGTCAGTAGTCTGATTTCATATCGAAACTGCGGTGAGCATCTCAAGTATGACTTATCATGGATCTACAGCAATGCATGAGTGTACAAAGAGGAACATTCAGTGTCGTGTTTCAACGTTTGGGACGATAAGGGAGTTCACTTTGAGGGACTGTTGAACTTTGTTTTTTGTTATGTAACTTCTCTGCTGAAAAGGAGACGTGCCATCTTCCCGCCTGTTTAGTGCTGGAGTTTGGGTAATGTGGAGTTTTGGAGATGCATTGAAGCGAGAGGCAGAAGAAGCATTCGCTCCTTGCACTGCCAGTGCTTTTCACGATGGCGGCATCCCACTGTGGTTGGCACTATCAGCCACTGGCACGGAGTGGGCGCGAAAGTGTGGCTGGCTTTGCTTAATATCGCCGCTGGGAAGATATCATTGACACAGCATGAAACCGTATCCTTCATCGCCATCTCTCAATTTCAACAAAATTAATTTTTTTCTCATTAAATTTGCTTTTTCCGATTTCCTGATGATTCGGAAAATTTTGCGGCCCCTTCCATGTAAGAAATATCCATCAGCAACACCACTTGTTTTCATAAAAGCTCTAATTTCAATGTAACCAAATTTTGATATAACGAAGCAAATTGCCGATTTTACTGACTTCGTTTACAGTAGAACCCCGCTGGTACGTTTTTCACGGGACCGTAAAAAAAAACGTAAGAGCCAGGAAACGCAAGAGCCAGGAAACAGGAAAAATAATTGAGAATTGGGAGTAGTGTTGAACTGCACACAATATTATTTTAATTCTTACGTGTGAAAAAAACGTCGTAGTTTTTTGCCTGACAGCCGAAGTATCGATTGCGATAGCAAATTAGTAGACAGCTATACAAAGTAAGAATTGTAGTTTTATCGTCCATACAAACTTGTAAACATTCGCTTATTAACTATATTAACAAGCATGGTGTCAGTGCCCACAGGTAAACATGAGCACATCACACTCGATGAGCGCCGACACGCGCTGTCAAACGCTGGCGTGAGGAATTTAAGCGCCGCTGCAGAAGCGAGCGAAGTGACCTTCGCGCTGTTGTCTATCGCTTCAACCCAAACTGAGCGCCGAGAACACACAGCACGCACAAAGCTATGAACCGCTGAAGCACCTACACTATGTAGACTCTGCCCCCCAACGCAGATCGCTTTCAAGATACGGCCCGCGCGCCGCCGCTGATGCCAGAGCACAACGCTGCCCGCTATCCCTCCCGCCTCGCTCCCTCGCTGATGCCTCGAGCTCAACGAAGGCGCGATTTCTCCCTGCTTTTCTTTCTTTCGTGCGCGAGATTTAGACGTGGTCGTCGGCTCCACTCGCACATGCAGCATACGGCACGCGGCGATGGCGTTATCGCCCTTGGACTTCATACGGAACATCTATGAGCCAAAACCAATTTTAGGGCCGCAACGCGTCATAGACACCACCTTTAGATAGCAAATACGGATCTCAAGAGCCATACTTTTGCTGGCGGAAACCGAAAATACGTCTTAAGTGTCGCAAACGGCACTTTGGGCGGCCAATGCCATCGTCAAGCAACCAAGCCAAGCGACATGAAAAGTCAAAATGGCCGCGCGGGCGGGCGCGGGGTGGCAGTTCGCAATGTATGATGCGGGAACGGTCCCACAGTTGCGACGTAACAACGGAGTGGGGTTACCAATCATTGGGTTCTATGGGAGCTGTGCCGGGACCGGCCAAAAACGGCGTAACAGCCGGGAAGACGCAGCACCCGGGAATGTAACAGCGGGGTTCTGCTGTATCAAGGTTTAAGTGTACTACTGGTGGCACTTCTCATCGCACCAGCTTTCTGTGACACCTGTTAGCTTCTTGGGCCCTATTTCTTCTGTATTTCGTTGTGCCAAAATGTCGCATATATATATATATAATATATAGTGAGAACAGTCTGAGGAATTCAAGTGTAACCCTAAATCTTGCTATTGCTTCTGGCGAAACTGCCAACTCTTGTTTACTTTTTTTACGAGCAACATCATACCTAGTCTTATTACTCCACAACGTTGGCAAATTTTGTTTGTGTCATGCTGACACGAAAATGACAGTGATGCCAGGTCTGGCAATTTGAGACCAACTTTAGTATCAAATAAAATTTTATAAGTGCATTCCCATTCCAACCTTCATACTACTTTCTAAGTATCATTCTTTTACAAGCAAGAAATGTGGGGTATAGCTTATGCAACAGTGAAAATATGGGTCTATACTCTTTTAACAAACTGATACGTGTCTGTTTCTCGTAAGCATATGGTCCTGAGTTATGCCAGATGTGTCAGTGCTGCTTGAATACAAAATGTTTTTATTTTTATTTTTTACACTCCAGGGAGAACAAAGTGGAAAAAGTGCTACTTATACCGTGGCTATGGACGCACTGATATGCGTGTCTTTAAGGAGGCAGTAGACCCGCTAACATTGGCCACTCTTCTTACTGGTGAGTTCTTCACTTGCTGTTTAAATGAAGTCATATACCACACTGAAACATCGTAAGGGCTATACATATGCTTGTTAGCCTTCTGCTGTGACATCACTTGAGGGAAAAAGCAGGCAGACTTTCTTGTCACTCGGCAGTTTCATCGCAGTTACACTGCTTCCAGGTTGATGGCCATACGGGTAACATCACTTCAGGAGTAGTAAGTACCAGTGTCATTTTAAAGGCCCTCAAACCAGTAGTCTATTGAGTCAACGGCTGAGTGAGTGCTGCTAAATGGGCAGCTTCAGCAACCATTGAGTTAAGAGAGCTGCACAGAACTAGGCTGAAATCTCAAAGGAGTTCGATTGTAAGATGTGGGCATTGTTATCTGCAGCAGTGAGCTCTGCCATTCCACAAAAAAATAGTCCCCTTTCCCCACCTCCCCTCTCTCTCTCTTTGTTATGAAATCACTGAATCTGATTTCGCCACCCTCAAATTAGCATCCATCAGGTTACTCTAATAGGCTATGAGGCACTTTATCTTAATGAGAGTGTAATCTACCTGCATTTGATGTCTAATCTGCACTGCTGTCATTCTACCTTTAATGGCAAACTGTAGTGAAATTTTTGATCTCATAATGAGCCTAGTTACAGATAGTGTGAAGCAGCCTCCATGCAAAACTTTACGTTTGAAAGATGAGTAGATGCATCATGGACAGCTAGCAGAAGTACACGTTTTTGATACTGAAACTGGAAAAAAAGGTTGCCATTACCACTCGTCGGAAATGATGCAGAAACCAATGGTTTAGGATTTTCATCGTATCCCCTAACCATGAGGTGTCTGCGTCATTTGCTAAGGTACTACAGTAAAACCTCGTTACTACGAACTTTTCAGATTAACGAACTTTTCAGAAATCCCCAGCTGACTTCTTATGGTTTCATTGTAAACACATTTCAGTACTACGAGCTTCAAAATATCGAACTTTTGAGAATAACAATCGTTATTCAGTTTCCGTGTCATGTTAACAACGCGCATTCTCACTACTACGAACTAATATTCCGAAATCTGGGGATTCTTAGATTTCCATGTATCCTTCACGGCAGCCGAAACAGTTAGGCTAGCAGACAAGGCGCAGAAAGCAGACATCGCAGCACAAGGGTTCAGAAAACCTGAGACTGCACTCAATAAAAAAAAATGCGGGAGAGAATTTTTTTTAATCTGTTACGGAGGCGACGACGCATCAGGTTTTGGGAGTGCATGCTCCGCCCAAAGAAGTGTCGCTTAGCAATGGAGGTGCGTCTCTTCAGTCTTTCGCACGCCTTTCTTTCGCACTTCTTTCTGTGGCCGTACTAGCTACACGCATGGACAAATGTATCCTCCATACTCGCGGGGATGCCATAAAGTTGCAGTTTGCACTTTCCGGATGGCGTCGTTTAAGCCTGCTTGCTCTTTGGAATAGTTCAGGCGTCCGCCTTGAGTGAAACAGTTGCGGTGTCCATGGCAAGGAACGGGAAAAACAAACAAACAACAAGAAACATTGCGCTTTGGAGGCGACATGGAGCTTCCTTTTTGTCGGTAGTTTTCTCAGCGTCAGCGTCTGCTTTGTGTGTGCACATCACTCTTATTATACAATGCTTTGGTGGTGCGTGGTGGCAGAATCTATGGAAAATGCCAACAGCGCGGGCCAAGAGCCACTAGCAACGTTTTCGGGGATAGCTCAAACAGTGACAACTTATGAGGTTGATGGGCGGAATGGTTAAATTTGGGAATTTCACTATAACAATCTTTCATTTTCAGCGGTCTCGCGTAATTTGTTATATGGAGATTTGACTGTATATATAAGGTGCTGTTATTAAAACATTACATAATTACCAGCTCTGCTGCTTTGCCAAAATAGCTTCAGTATTATTTCTAACCAATTCATCCAAAGTGAAATTTAGTTACAGTTGGACTAAAACTTAAATGCCTGTAATTTTTCTTTCTACTGCTTATTACATGGTTAAGTAACTTAGCTTCCTTTCAAGTCATGTTTTCATGTTGCCTCTTGGCTTTTGATTTGACCCAACACGTTTGTAATGGCATACTTTTCTTCTCAATTATGCTGTTAATCTGCCGTTCGTGGCTCTCGAGGATGCCTACTAAAAGTGAGCCCAAACCAATTTTCACTCTCCTACAGAGTACAACAGTCGAGAAAAGCGGCGGCTGTTTGACCTGCAGTGGCTGACCTGCCAAGTGTGTCTGACGTCCAAGCTGGGATCGGAGTTTGAACTGGTGATTGGCTGTGACCACCCATTCTGTCGTGACTGCCTCCGCGAGCACTTTCGCATTCAAATCGAAAGTGGCTGTGCCAACCAGCTTCGCTGTCCACAGGAAAAATGCTCAACGCAGGTGGTGCCCACGCAGGTACCAAACATTTTATGTCTTTTAATCATAATAATGTGTCGGATAATAAGTCTTTATTGGAGACTGTACTTTGGTAGTGCTGTACACGGTCAGTGCAACCGCTGTCGATCGAAACGAAATAGCTCAAGTGAATCAGTGAGAAGCTTTTGTCTGCCAAAGAGATCATAGTATGCTAAGAGTGCAAAGCTGCTGCTAAGCGTATGGCTAAGAGGTCTTCTACTGAATGTAAACTTCACACTGCAGCTAAGGGGGCGCATTTTGCTTCCATGGCTGCATGCCGATGATTGAGTTCCTCGTGCCGCCAATGAACTCGAGTGATATACTGCCGCAGAAAGTGAGTGTTGCAAGCAGTTGCATGAGTGGCGGCATAATGAGCACATCATGAGCCCTAAACAGGGACTACACATATGCTCACTGGCACATGCAGGCTCGCTCCTATGCACCTGCTATACCGTGAGTGCTAGAAAGGTAGAGCTTCTCCAAATACATACACTGGTGCATGTGCCTACATGCATGAGCTTAGTGCCGCCAGATTGCATTTGTCGAAATCATGCAGCTGTTGTCTTGGCTATTTCTGGAGAGAATCGACTTCTGTTAGCTTATATTTACTAGGTTTTGCTCTTCTGCTGAGCCAATGTTGCTATCGGTGGAAAGAATAAGTTGTTTTAGCGTATCTGGATACCAGAATCCCGGACGTAGCAGACGAAATATGCATTTGATACTATCCAGTGGTCAAGCTTAGTGAAGCCGGTGAGCAAGAAGCTGTCTGCACCACGCTGCCATTGCATAGCCGCCACTACGAATACTCTCTTTTGTTTATCACGTAACTGCAGGTGCATGGCGACGTGGGCACCCATACCTGGCCGGCACAGATCTCTGTGCCGCTTGAGCTCGTACATTCCAGAGCTGCCTCATAAAAATTAAATTATGGGGTTTTACGTGCCAAAATCACCATCTGGTTATGACGCACGCCATAATGGGGGACTGCGGATTAATTTGGACCACCTGGGGTTCTTTAATGTGCACCTAAAGCGAAGCACACGGGTTTTTTCTGCATTTCGCCCCCATCGAAATGCGGCCACCGTAGCCGGGATTCGATCCCGCGATCTCATGCTCAGCAGCCAAACCTGCCCTGTGTGGTATGAGGCAGCTGCCTCATACCACACAGGGCAGGTGCGTAGGTGTGTAATCTGGCATCTGCCAGTGAGAAAATGTGGGGTCCAGGCTTTACTCTATCATAGCTAGCATCTTTACAGGCAAGTGCACGTGTAATGTGCATGTTTAGGAAACTAAGTTGTTTTACACCAGTGCTTGCTGCAGTTTGCTTTTACTCTTGTTTCATGGTGTCTGTTTGCTTCAGTCAGAGATGAAAAATCCTTTATACCCACACTCCTTGGGCTGTACAGTGAAAGTGCTAGTTGATGATGTCCTTTGTTCATGTGGACGTCTGCCAACATCTCACAGGAAATGCTCATTCACAGCACAAGGTACTTGGCTGAAACTATAATTTCATGGCATCAAAATCTCGGCTGTATTACCAGCCCTTCGACTTTCATGACCGAAGTGTGCTAGTCTTACTGTCACAGATTCTGGCATAAATAAAAAAGACCCGATATAGCATATGTGAGATCCTCATAAACTCCCCTAGTAGCTTGTACAGCATGATCCACTAGAGAACACTTAGCTGGTAATAAATTCAACTGAAACACTTCTGTTTTCTAAAGAAAAAATAAGGGTGTTAGGATGCAATAGACTGACAAATTCTCGTTAAAGAATCAACTCCATGCCATAATTCAACTGTAACTGGTTGCCAAATGTCAAACGGATGCTCCCTTTAAGGACCAACTTGAACAAAATTTTGGACCCCATAGAGAGCTTAGTTTCAGATAGTATATATATAGAGCAGCCTCCATGCAAAATTTTACATCTGAAATACGAGTGGATGCATTATGAAAAGCCTGCATAAGTAGACATTTTTGATACCAAAATTGAGAAAATATGCCACCATTACGACTCGTTGGAGATGGCTCAGAACCCAGAACGTTGGTAATTAGCTCAGTGCCTGGGTATGACCCTTGAGATCAGGTCATATCTCGGAGGCGATATGCTGAAATTTGTCATATCTGCTGACCACCAGGTGCCTGTTTTTGTTTGTTTTGGTGCTATATAAAGGCTGTTATTAAGAAAAGTGGCCAATTACCAGCACCTCAGCTTTGTCAAGGTTGATTTAATAGTACTATATACACTACCCATTTATAGCCAATTTAGCCAAAGTGAAATTTAATTGCAGTTGGCCAGTACAGTGGAACCTCGTTCATATGTTCTGGGGAAAGAAATGCGAGACATCGTACAATCCAAAGTCACGAAAAAATTTGGCAGATTAGAATGTAGCATCATGAGACGTCAACGAGTGCGAAGCTGGTGGGGCTTGAGCGGCCCGAGATATGCATTGTTGTTTGTGCGGCTTTGTCAAGGTTATGTTTGCGCTCCTTGTATTCGGTCTGGATCAGCAGCTTCTTTTATTTATTTATTTATTTATTTATTTATTTATTTATTTATTTATTTACTTATTTATTCGTCACCCCTAAAGGCCCTCTGGTTGAGGGTATTAAGTGGGGGGGTTGTACAAATAGTTATAGTAGTGGGAATACGATTCTAAGAAAACTATATCTTGGCTGGGCATTCTGCCAGGAAATTTTGCCGTGTCCATTTGAGACTCTGCGAGAATCGTGGCACGAGATGCCGACACGGGTCAAGCTGGTGGGGCCCGAGCGACCTGAGATGCGTTTTGTCATTTTATTGGCTGAAAAACATCTCACACGATCGCTGTTTGGCGATGTATTGAATGTTGGTGCCAAAAGATCGTGTTTTTAGGAACATATTAACTGGTAAGAAAGAAGGGTAACTGCATAGGGTTAATTTTTATGTTCTCGATTGCGAATGTTGGCACTGGGAAATCGAACAATACGGGATCATATCAACGAGGTTCTACTGCAGATCTTACTGTACCTCTCATGGCCCAGTGTCAAACGTAGTGCCAATCCTCAAGCTTTTCTTGGGAAAGCGTATTTACTCTGATGGTACATTCGACTGGTTCCTACCACACTCCGACTCTGTTTGCAGCGATGCAGAGCCCTCTCGAGATAGGAGGCTGAGAAAGACTGCTAGAGTTGGATTTTTCGCTGCTCTTAGAGCATTAGATGAGCCATGTAACCGAAATTCTGCGAGATTTTGGTCCCACGCTAGCAGCTGCACTCTGAATGAACCAAGTGGATGCATTCTGAACGGTTGATTTAGCCCAGGTAAATGTAAAGAGTGTCGCGAAAGTGTTCTAGAGCGCTCGAAAGCGACCAGTCTAATCTACTATGAATATTCACAGAATAGCCTCACTCACCCACGCTTCTTGTGATGTGCAGGTGAAGGCGCTAGTTGGCGATGCTCTTGGCTCGCGTTATGAGGAGATCCTGCTCAGTGCCTACCTGGACTCCCAGGAGGATCTGACCTACTGCCCCCGGTTGCAGTGCCAGCGGCCAGTGGTGTTAGACCCGGGTCTGCCCATGGCACAGTGTGCCAGCTGCCATTTTGTTTTCTGCCTCTACTGCCGCATGGTGTATCACGGGGTCCAGCCCTGCCGTCTCAAGCCTGGTTAGTCACTTGAGCCATTGCTTGCTTTGCGTGTGTTCCAATATTCGCCATAGACGGCTAGTAAGTAGACAAACAAGCGAACAGCAGCCATCTTGAAGTCTCGTTCCGATTCTACAAAGCTGGTTAGTCACTTGAGCCATTGCTTGCTTTGCGTGTGTTCCAATATTTGCTATAGACGGCTAGTAAGTAGACAAACAAGCGAACAGCAGCCATCTTGAAGTCTCGTTCCAATTCTGCAAAGCTGGCAAAAGAAAATAGCTTTGCAAGACAACATTGAAGTCAAGAATGACAAACATGGCAGTTGGCAACCTACCTGGAAGCCTGTGGGGGAAACTTCAACACAACAATTACCAGCGTTCGCAGGCACCGGCGCCCCACGCTTCTCGTTTTGGAGGCCGCATGCGGAGTTCTTGGCAGCGCCACTAGATGGCTCGGCGTGCCCAGAAAGAAGCCCGACTGCTGCATGATGCGTTTTTCAGCATTCGCATGCACCGGCGCACCACGCATTTCGGAGGCTGCACACAGGCTTCCCGGCGGCACCACTAGATGGCGCGGAATGCTCATAGGGAAGCCAGAGAGAGCAGTTCCGCTGAAGTACACGCCTCATATGTAAGACGTTTCAACAGAGGCAATACGTTGCGTCGCCATATTGATTCCATGCTGAACGCGTTATCGTCGAGTCGTCGTGAGATGGGTTCTGCCGAAATGTTTGAGCTGCTCAGACCAAACACACAAACCAGTCTTAACTGCATCTGTTTGCCTGTTCTGCTTCTTGTACTTCGTTTCCCTGATACAGTTTCCTATATAAATTACTTTAGGGAAACCTGGTTGGCTAGTGTCTACACGAGCTGCAAGCATGGTGGTTCAGCCAGCATAGGAGTAGTAGTTTCAGCTAGCATAGGGCATGAGTAGTAGTACATTGATTTGTTAAGTTTCGAACTTTTGGCTTCAAACGAAATTGTGACTTTGTAAATTCACCATTGTCAACAAAATAGTTATAAATGTAACAATTTACAGTGAGCATTTATGTATGCGAGGACTTATTGCCTCTATTTATTTAGAGAAATAAAATTGCTTATACATTTAGAAAAGCAAAATTGAGAGCTATTAGATTCCTGAACCATCTAGGTGACTGCAGAAGTGGAAATTAGCGAGCCCTGCAGTAAGTTTGAATGTAATCACTAAATGGTGTGCAAGTAGCATGTGGTTGGCTATTGTCCCATTCTGTGCCACTAGTGCACTCACAGTGTTTCAGCTTGTTTCAAAAGCCCTCCACCATAACCCTTTTTGTGGTGTTGCCTAACACGATCGGTGGATCTCTCTGCCGTCGATGCAGTTTTGTCACGATGGATCTATGCCAGGTTGCTTGAAACATCATTAAACAAGGTGCCTCTATACGGTTTAGAAATCGGAAATTAAAATTGAAACTGTAAGGTTTCTCTGTAGCTCCAATGTGGTCGGGGCCGATCACCAAGGGTGCATTTAACTCTTTGCAGTCATGAGTTTTTATCCAATTTCTGGTCGTTCCAGTCAGGAGCCATTTTGCTCATTCTGGGTGCCACGCACAAAAAGCACTTGGGTAAAGAAACGCATGTTAAGTGGTTTATTTAAGAAAAATTTCTTTATTCCTGAGGCTCTCAACGGTAGTTGAGCACTGTGTGGTAGCGCTCAAAGCACCCAAGAGAATGCCAGCAGTTGCACTACAGGTCTACAGGGCCTTCATTGTCACTTTCTTCGAAAGTGCTCTCATCCGAGGACGTTTGCTGACCATCTGAAGTTGGAATGTATTCATCTTCTGCACTAAAATTGTCTTCTGATCCACTTAACTTGCACGAGTTTCGTCCACAAAATGCACGTGCCCAAAATGTCACCATCCTCTCAGCGCGTTGTGCAACAAACCATGGAAAAATTCCTTCGAGTGTCATTGAAAAAGTGCTGCCCTTGTCTGGAGACATTGCAAAGTGCAGTTATTACTTGAAAAAGTTGTCTAAAGCTGGCGCTATCAACCTAAATAATCGGCAAACGCATGGACATGCACGTGTTGGGCGCTTCCCGACATCTGACTGGAACTAATATTTGTGCTTGGTAGCATAAGCCCGAAACATGACCGCAAGGGGTTAAACCTAAAAAAGATGTATAGAAGGGTTCTGATATATTTGTGCATTAGAGAACTTGAATGAGCGTTTCAATCGTCTTAACACGTGGGCTACTTTGCTGAGAGCCGAAAAGGTCAGAATTGTTCACGGCATTCCACATTTGCATCTTAAACATCTTGCAATCCCTTTTATTTTCCACCATTGTGTCTATCGAGTGTTTCAATGGTTTCAAGGCGCAAGCTACTACAAGCGAAGAAGAGTGTACCCATACAGCCCGAAGCAATTCCAATCCAAGCCAGTGACACTGCAATCAAGTTGCATGAGTGGTAACATAAACTAGGCGTTTGTGCCCCGATATCTAGAACTAATCTCAAGAAGGCCACCAAAATAATGCCCGAACTTTGCTGCCAAGGTGAGATGAATTGTAGCAAAAGTGTACATCATTCACTTCTTGTGAAGGGGACAAATGGGTGTGAAATACAGTGTAGACCGCTTATAACGTAAGTCGCCGGAGTCGCGAATATCCGCACTATAAGCGGTACCGCACTATAACCGAAAGAACTATTGTATTGCGATAATGGACACTCGAGGCGCATTTCTGCCGTAGCTGTCACCATGCTCTAGGTTCCGTATTCGCTTACTAAATAAATTAACAAGCACGGTGTCACGTGCGCACAAGTAAACATCAACACATCTCGCTTGTGACCGCGGAAACGAACTGTCAAAACGCTCGAGTGACGAAGTGCGGCGAGCGAATTGACCTTCGTGCTATCATGCCTCTCGCTTCAACGTGACCTATAAGCGGCGAAAACACGGCGCACGGCAGACTTTCCCCGTCGCAGATTACATCCTGCTTTGGTGCACTGAAACCGTTCCGCATTGCTTTGCTGGCGAAAATTCTTTCCTTCTGTTTACGCCAGTCCCGAACGCCCGTGATGCAGCCCGATTTCCGTCCGTCTCCGCACACATCATCACTTTCCTTTTAAATGCAGCATCATGATGAACTCGGTACTTCATGCTGATAGAGCAGACGCAGAGAACGTGAAGACAGACAGTAGACTATTGCCTAAGCACGTGTACTGCAGCACATGGAGGAAGCTACGGTAGCTAGGCTCGATGCGCGTGCGAGGCGGCCATTTTGAAATGCCGACGACTAATGGTAACGCAGGTTTAGGGTTGTACTCGATTCTAACGCGCACGCATTTTTTGGACCTGTTTAATTGCAAAAAAAAAGTGCGTGTTAGATTCGAGTAAATACGGTATTTGTGGCTTGAGGGGAGCGTTTGCCGTCTAGGTTGACTGCCAAACTTCCAGGCAGCCGCACTCTAACCGGTATTTCGTGTCCCGCAACTGCACTATAAGCGATACGCGTATACATAGAGTGCTATGGGAAAATTAACGGGACTCTGAAAAGACCATATTATATCCGGTTCTGCACTAAAGCAGTTACGTTTTAAGTGGTCTATATTGTAGTTACCCATTCGGCATGATGGGCTGGCTTGAGAGCCACCATGTTGGGCAAATGATGTAATTCCTGTGGAATGGAAGTCTGTGAGAGACTTCACGAAAAACCACTTCTCTGGCAGCAAAAGGTAACAAATAATTTGACGAGAATGTCTGGATCCGCTAGCAGAAAGATTAGACAAATTTGTGTCATACCCATCGCTCCCAAGGTATAGCAAAAGAATCGTAGCGCCTGAGTTCCCTCTAGTTACTTTAGTAGGAAACTCTGTAGTTTACCCAGCTTAAAAATGAGCATGATGGCACCAAATGCAGGGGAACAGAGGGCTATCCGAGATGAATACCTGTCGGCAACTCCAGCGGCGAGGCAAGCAATGGAGAAGCGGTACGGGAAGCGCACACTGCAGCTTCTGGTGGACGAATCGCTCACCCAGGACTGGATGCAAGAGAACAGCAAGAAGTGCCCGCACTGTGGCATTTCCATAGAGGTCTGCAAATTTTATTGCTCTCACTTTACTTGCATGAGGTGTTTTATTATGTTGGTAGATAACTCGGGGGAGGGAATAAATGTGCACTTCACTGTTAAAATGAACACGTAATTGGTATTCAAATCAACATTACATCAAGATGTCAACTCCATAGGAAGAAACTGCATTATGTGACGTGTTAGGTAGGCTTAAATTGATGAAAGATTATACCGAGGTCTTTGTGTCAAAACTTAATTGTAATAATCCTGAATTACAAATTTCGTGTTCCCTTTAACAGCAAAACATACTGTACATTCTTTGCAGTAGTGCATCTTTTGTTGCTAATTCACAAATTCCATACATATGCACTGAAACCATTGTTGTCTGATATTCTGATCATAACTGAAATGGTCCTTTGTGCACCTCTGACCTTTGTTGTGATGGCCTCTGGTGAGTGCATCACTATTGTGAGTTGCTCATGCCTGTTTGTAGAAATACAGCTTCTGCCATGTTACCTACTTTAGCATCATCAGCACACCAGCCTTCGCTGCTGATGCACCCACATTCACATCTGACATGTCAAGCTGTCTAAGATAACATTGCCGGCACTTTACGATTGCTTAAGGGTTCGTGTCAGTTCCTGCACATTTGAATGGCTTTCATCTGGGATTCATTTCTTGAAGACACTGCACACTACACGTGCATGAACGCTGCACAAATAGCTTCACAATTGATCATGCACTGTACAAAGTGGTTGTTCATACAATGAATGTTTCATGAACTCGTGGCTTGGTGCTTCAGAAGTCCCCTGGCTTCTAGCGCAGTGGCAGTCTTGCACTTGGCTTTCCTCATGGTGTCCCATTGTTGAGAGGCTTTGCGTTCGAGGAACTTGCCTTTCACATGGCTTGTGCTCATTCTATTGGGATGAGGCTCCAGCAAACATCTGGCTCTGGCATTTGCCAGTGTATGCCGATTCCTGATTATGAGATGCATTGCTGACAGTGAGCACTTCGTAATATGTTGGCTTCTCTTTGACACTTCTCTCGCTGGTTGATTGCATGTCATTTTTTTTTTTTCAGCTTGACCTATTGTTGTAAATGTCACTTGCAGCATTTAAACTTAACATGGTAGCATTCATTTGGCAGTGGCATTATGTGTTTTGCCAATGTTTAATCCTTTACATTTCTTCCTCTTTGATCCTTTAGCTTTATGCTTCGAGCATCCAGGGACTTTTATCTTCAAGACATGAGGGATATATAGATTTTGTGAACAAGGCTCTTGTGTGGGAGCTGAAACGTTAACGTTAGTAAACCTTTTGTGGTCCGTGCTTTTTTTTATTTCATGATGTTTCATCCCGACCCAACAGGATTCAATTACACCATCAATTTCATGTAAAGGGCTGTTCTGTGCGTTTAACTCATCAAATTCCATGTGTTCAGTAGCTGTGGAAGCTGGGTATGTAACTTTACGTTTAGTTTACTGAAGACATTCTTAAGCGGTAGAACACTGAACAGCCACCCGCCGCGGTGGCTCAGTCAGCTAAGGCGTTGCGCTGCTGAGCACAAGATCGCGGGATCGAATCCCGGCCGCGGCGGCCACATTTCGATAGAGGCGAAATGTGAAAACGCCCGTGTACTTGTGTTGTAGTGCACCTTAAAGAACCCCAGGTGGTCAAAATTGATCCGGAGCCCTCCACTACGGCGTGTCTCATAATCAGAACTGGTTTTGGCATGTAAAACCCCAGAAAGAACGCTGAACAGCAAAACATATTTATTGACAGTTCACACCAGTACTAAACACAAGATTCTATAAAGACTGCAGTTTCAACAACAGACTCGTGGAGTAGGGAAAACTATTGGAGTTGGTGTGTGTTTTTATTTTATTTTATTTTTATTTGGTACATACTTCCGACCATTTTTAGAGGCCTTAGGCAAAAGTGGGAACAGGAATATACTCCAATACAAGCTCAGTGTATTAAGCAAAACAAAATCACATAACAAAAGCAAGGAAAACATCAAAGGACACAGACGCGCCAATGCGTACAAGCAAAGCACAAAAAAAGGTATCAACATTGATTACAATACATAAAATGATAACGTGCGCACAATGCGTACAAGCAAAGCACAAAAAAAAGGTATCAACATTGACTTAAATACATAAAATAACGTGCACACACAATTCAGGTATGAAGGCGCCTATGGCGCTCAATTTCTGATTGCTTGTAGGAATGAATCAATATTTGGCCGTTCAATCACATCAGGGAGATAAGGCGTTCCAATCTACAATAGTCCGAGGAAAGAAGGAGTACATGAACGCGTTAGTCCTGCATTTAAGCTCAGATACCTTTTTTGGGTGTAGAGTCCGAGTAAAGTGGCTTATGGCAGGCGCTATGAACAGTGTTGCAAATAAATGAACAGTGCAATAAAGACAAGCCACACACATTCTCGTGTGTCCTTCGCTGTGTTTTTCGACTTTGTCATGCTGTTTGTTCACAATACCCACTGCAAGTATGAAGCAAGCACTGTGCTCTGTGATAGGTGCAAAAGAGACATACAGTGAGAAGAATCTGTTGTGTATGTCTCCCTCGCATAATTTGAAAATATATACAGCAAACTCTACCGACCTGCCCAAGAAACAAGCTTTTTTAAAGTACTAGATACTGTTTGAGGTTTTTGGACTTCATGGTTACGGACTATCACTTGTTGCATTGTACTAATATATTCTCACAGGATCATGACATGCTGCCTGAAGGAAGTGTGTGTATGTGTGTGCACGAAAGCAGCAATGTTGTTAGAGTGCGCGGGCATGTGTCATGGTAGCAGATGGGGCCATTTTATGGCATTGTACCATTGCTTTTTACTTGTTCATTGCATGCACTCCCTCGATGGCCCACGCTTGAGCTTCTGTATTTAGCCTACAACATAGAGAGGTTGGCTTTCCGACAGAGCTTAGTTGCATGATAATTGAGCTTGCCCTTTCATGTCATGTGAAAGATAGAACATATTTACGGGGAATAGCACTAGAGACGGTACCAGCGATAAGCATACACAGTGCTGTCTCACCGAGTTTATTCACTCCAGGTGACTCGCTTTTAAACATTCACAGGTAAACAGTTTGAGCCACTGCGCACACATTCTGTAAAATATACTAATCAACATACTAATCAGTAAAACACACAACCCGAAGTCACTAAAAAACTTGGCAAACTCAACTGTAGTTGAAATTTGCATAATGGGAAGCATTGTGCAAATCGTTGCAAGACGAGATGCATGCCGAGCTGGTGTTGCCCGAGCGGCCCGAGACGCGTGTTGCGGTTCTTGCGGCTTCGGCAAGCTTACATTTGTACTCCTCAAATTTGGCCTGGGTCAGTAGCTTCTTCGGGCGGGTCATTTTAGTAGGAAGTTCTCGCGTGCCCACTCGCCGAGAATCAAATCGACAGGAGACAACGATGCTCCCATGTGGCCCGAGCAAGCTTTGTCGTTTTCCTGTTGCGCAATATTTTAAGGTGGTGGGAAATCTAAACCAAATCGAACTGGTGGGCGACGCCAGAATACCATGCTGCCAGAGCGAAACATGTTCACTTTGCGCCGCCTGCAGCAGGGAGCAGTGGCACATTTATGTTACTGCCTATTAAAAAAAAAGCATGGAGTACGCTTTCAATGGCACTACAGTTGACTACACCATACACACTGTGAAACAGATAAGTGAGGATGCTTATCGCAATAAAATTTGCGGCAATAGCTGTGAATGTGACGTGCAATGACCCGTGAGGAGACTTGCTGGTACCGAAAGAGGAAACTGGGTGCATGCCGGCATTTTCACTTGACACGGGCGGGCGAGTACTGCAAGGAACTATCCGTGGCGGGCACCTACTACTCTTGATCTTGTGTGCCTCATGCCTTTTCTTGTTTACATGGGATCTAGCAATCAGAAAACGTATCATACGATTGCAATTTTGTGACATACTGAACGTTGGTGCCGAAAGGGTGCGTTTTCTTGGAAATATATTAACCAGTAAAAAATAAAAATGACCATCAGGCCATGTTTTTGTGTTCTAGATTATGAATGTTGGCAGCCGAGAAATCATACAAATGGGGTCATATCAATGAAGTTCAACTGTATGTACAAATAATGCTTTAATATTAAGTATGGTCCAATGCCACTTTTGCAGAAGCAAGACGGCTGCAACAAGATGACTTGCTGGCGCTGCGGAACCTACTTCTGTTGGATTTGTGTGGTGGCCCTGAAGGCATCCGGCAACCCATACCAGCATTTCAGTGATCCCAGGTCTGGCTGCTTTAACAAGCTGTTTGAAGGGGCAGAAGAGATTGCCGAAGAGGAAGACCATGAGATTGGAGAGTTCTTGTGAACATTCGTTACCTCTATTGTTCCTGGCCAAGACAGTGCTAGTTTTTTTTCCAAACCTCACTCAGGCTGTGTGACTGACTGACAACACTGTGACTGACTGGATCACCATAGATGACATGGAAGTCATGACAGTGGTTTGAAAAACTATGTGCATCATGGAAAGCAACATGTATCCACAAGGAAGCACTTCAATATAACTTGTAATAAATTCTTTTTTTTTTTTTCACCTTTTCCAAATGATATTTTAAGGGGCCCCTCACCATGTTTGGCCATTTTAAACAGACAAGCGCAGCATATACAATGTGTGCGCATGATCATGTCTGCAAAGTATTGCACCACTGTGTGCCACGACAGCAGCTGAAATTTCAGACCAAACGCCGTGCGCCCTTCTCAAGGGAGCCGCGTTCTCAGCCGGAGAGTCGAGGTCAGACGCACAAGTGCAACAAGTGCACATAATTCGTATAGCTGAAATGCCACTCACTGCGACACCATGTGATTTAAGAATTATTCAAGGCTAAAGTGGCTTCACTAGACAATTTTAAATTTAGACAAATAAAACCTACAAACTGAATGTCTGTGAGTCCTTGTTTCACTCCTTGGTTGTTTCGTCTACTTGTTCCCACATTGTGCAGTCGCGTGCACAGAAAATAAAACGATCTGCAATTTTCTACCAGGTTCCAGCGCACGATCGTGCTCTTTGATCCATCCACTTGTGTATACCTCAGTGCTTGTGTGCCACTGACTTATACCGCTAGTCAGGTGTTCTCATGCTCTGCGCGAAACGACAAACGCAACAGCTTGCGTGTGAGACTGTCACCAGAAGTGTACCATGCAGAAAGAATGCAGGAGGGGAAAAAAACGGAAGGCAGGGCCTGTGACGCATGCGTCACGCAATCCTCTGGCTTCGGTATGTAAAAACGCAGGGAAGAAATTTCTCTTGCGGAGGCTAGATGGGGGCAAGCGGAGAAAGAGTCTATTAGCAGTGAAGCTTACCTCCTGAAATGATGGGTTCGCGGCACTTCTAATAGTTCTAGTGCTGCTGTTAATGAAAAATTCTTCCACTAGAATGCTCTTTGGCGGCATGTAACAACTTCCAGCGTATAACCAAAATTTGCTTATATGGCTTGGTGCTTTAAGAAGCAAATCTCTCAAGTTCCTTGCCTAATTTTATATGCCACTGGTTCAATCCTGGGACACGCATACATAAGCATACTCATTTTAAAACAAGGCACGGAGCATAAATGTAAAAATTTGTTCCCACAAGTGCCTGGTTTCTTTAATTTTGCGAAAACTTCATTGCTGTATCGAAGGGACACTAAAAACACAACTTGTAGTAGCGCACCCAGGATCTCTGCCGGGGAGGGGGGGGGGGGTGAATTTTTGTGGGGCGAGGGGGGAGCAAGCCTTTTGCTTAATATGCAATTTCCTTGCTTTAGCCAGAGGAATCCAAGAGCAAATAAAATGCCTAATTATAATAATGACACTAAGGATGATCATGATGTTTATTGCTTCAGCATTTTACTCAAAAGTCTTGAAAGAGCTTGATAGGGCCAAGAAGTCGTTGAAGCTCCTACCTAAATGGTGGTGGCAGCAGTGAGTGGTGGCAGTGTCTGAGGAGGTCACTTATGACTGATGGAGTGGGAGAACTCGGGAATGTCAGTAATAGTGGGGGTAGAGCACCAAAATAATAATGTGCATGTTATGGTTCTAATGGTTCTATGGTTCTAAATATTTTGGACAAGCGATTGCGCATAGATATTGAATTTCAAGTTCCCATCTTAAATTTTACCAAGTATCTTTCAGTTATCGGAAACAGGTATTAAGTTTTTGTCAAGACACTTCAATATAAATGGCGAAATTTATGGTGGGGGGTTGAATGAAAAACCATAAAAACTGTTGAAGTTATTTATGCTCAAAATATATTGTTTCAACACCAAGAACTTCTGTTATGCAGATCAACATTAACTTTTTGCTGTAGCTCATTGACATTATTAGCACAAGTAAAGATAGTAGTGTCATCGGTGTCTAAGATACAGTCGGTAAAGCTCAGAACGTTAGGTATTTCATTATAAAACAGTAAAAAGAGCAACGGGCAATCGGGCCCTGAGGGACTCCTTGATTAAAGCTCTTCGCAGAGAAACTGAGAAGCCACACATAGTGGACTTGTATATACACACTTCCTTCACCTCATCACCATTCATTATTCCTTTTCTTCATCGTCCCTTTTCCCCAGTGTGAGTAGCAGGCCAGAGCAAGCTATATAGCTCAGGCCAACCTCTCTGCCTTTCTGTAAATAAATTCCTCTCTCTCAGAACAGTTCTCGAAACTGCCTAACTTCAGTCTTCGGTTTCTTTCAAATGCAAAGTACTAGTCCTTCTTTAGCGACAAACAATTAATCAGACTTGACCAGACGCTGTCAAAATCCATGACGTCGTGAAAACTCGGTGTTGGAACATTTGGCAGTGCCAACCATCTTTCGTTTTTGCATATTTTATGGCTTGCCAAGCTGCCTCTCATAGTAAGAGTCACTGTTTCGCTATTGCAGAAGTGGAATTTACAAGTAGAGGTAACCCGCCGTGATTGCTTAATGGTGTTGGCATTGTGCTGCTAAACACTTGGCCATGGCCACATTTTAATGAGGGTGAAATGCAAAGATGCCTAGCTGTGTACTGTGCATTGAGTGCATGTTAAAGAACCTCAGGTGGTCGAAATTATTCCGGAGCCCCCCACTATACGGCATGCCTCATAATCAGATCGTGGTTTTGGCACGTAACACCCCAAAATTCAATTACAGTTCAACAACTACAGGTAAACTTAATATCCCTCTTCAATTGCCCTTTAAGGAAGACCTAACGCAGCTTTTGAATGATTTAGGCAAAATTAGGACGGTCAATTGATAACAACAGGAGCTTCTGTGCAAATTTCATTTCTCCAAGTTAAGGTTGTGGGGTGCTCTGCCAACCTTTCCATCAGCAAAGTGGTCGGCCTCAAGTTCTGTGGCCAGCGGTTAGGCTTGACCAAGCACCGACTGTCCCACTTCGGGCAGCACATGCAGCTCCCCATGATCATGGTGGTCGTGGTAATTTAAAGAATATTAAAAAATTTGAAGAAAGGAAGTCTGAGGCCTCGCTGCTGTTTTCCCCTCTGTTTCGTGCCTAACTCTGATAGCCTTAGCTGGCTCAAAGGCTTGAAGAAGTTCTGCAAATTCTACTATGCAATTACCATGAGCACACAGCCTTCTTTTTTGTGGGGATTTCGAGCAGACGAGCAAATTGCCACCCTTGGGAGCAAAATTATAAAAGTTTTGGAAACCATGGCATCAGCATAAAATTAAAATTTCTTCTAGCACAGCTCCACAACGTGTACTAGTTGCTTTAATACATTGCATTGGTTGAACATGTGCATGTAGGTTGTACCACTCAATTTCAACATGCATGCGCTGCAAAGAAAGTTTTTTCATGGCGCAATTGATCTCCTTTTACTCGCTAGTGCACATAATGACACATGTTCCCTGTGCTTGTATATGTGTACATGTGACCAGAATGATTCTACGCACATATGTAGATGCACGTATGGTACACCCAAGGAGGTTTAAATAAATCTAAACCTCCTTGGGTACACCTAGGGAAGTGCAAACTGTTTTGTTCTGGTAGTTCTGGTTAACCTTTCTGCCTCTGGTTGACTGAATTGCTTTTATGAGTGGCTCATCCCCACTATGGGGGATTGGCCAAGAATCTGACGAGTTAGGAAAAAAAAAATAATGAGTCACATTTAAAAAGAGACACTATAATGCCGTTCTCATTTCGATCGTTTCTCTCTTTTGTGGAAACACGAGTCCATTATATTTTGTCTAAAAAGTGCATTGTAATGTAATTTTTCTTTTGTATTTATCAAGTAATAAACTTTCTAATTATACGTCAAAATTTTTGAACTTTCCAATTTCAAGGATGTAAACCGGAAACTATAGGTGACGAAATGTCCTGTGTAAATTGAACACCGCTATTCTCAGGGGCGTGGTGCAGCGTGCAGCTGGCAACACCTGGCAACGCTGAAGAACCTGGCTGTAACCTGGCGCCGGCCCGAGCGATCGGAGTCGGTTCATTGTTCTTTCGACGCGGAGCGCAGACCCCGGTGCAGCCAAAGTGCAACTATTTTCGTTATTTGAGTTTTTCTAGCAAGCATTTTGAAGCCATGAAGTTCAGGTATCCGACGCCGCGGCGGGATGAAACTGTCGTGGACATTTACCACGGCGTGAAGGCAAGTTGTCTCGCACCTTTGAGTGCAACATATCGATATCGACTCTTTGATAACGGGCTAAGAGCTTTCTTAGAGCTGCGAGTGGAGGCATATTGTTGTTTGTTGCTTATGTGCCAGGTAAGCCGGCGCTAAAAACTTGCACGTGAAAATCCCATCGATCGCTGCCGCCGTCGTGTCAAGAGCGCTTTGCTTGAAATGTGTGCCTGGTAATATTTTAAGATACAGAAGTAAAAAATAAATAAAACAGAATAGATGACGTTTATAGCGGCAGCTTAGTGCTGCAGAGGTCAGTTATCTTTTTGCGCTGTTGTTTACACGCCAGTGTTAAAACTGGGAAGAACCACAGGAGAGTTTTGTTGCTCGCCCAAGCTCCCCCGAACAGCTGTGTCATGCCCGGCAGTCATACCGAGTAAATACCATCGGTTGTCATTGATAAAGTGCTGTTAGGTTATTCTTCACGTAGAATGTACGAAGAACAAAAGGCCGCTGATCACACGCGGCTGCTGTTAATGCTAGTGCGTCTTGTGGGCTCAGGTAGAGTGGCAATGCGCTGAAAGAATGCGGTGAATGAAATTGCTCTTCTGTATAACCGTTTTTCAGGAAGAAAGCTCGAAAAACTTCAATATTTTGGGTAATTAAAACAGGCGGAACCAGATACATTGAAGCGAAATTATTTTTAAAATTTTATTTGAAAACATATATAACATATATACAATTGACAATTAAAGAAGGGAAGGAGCTGGCTGGCACCTGCCACCAAAAGGGGCAACACGCCTGCTTCAAAAAGGTAGTGATACAAACATAGGAATGAAAGAAAGAGGCAAAATAAGAACATGAAGCGAAGGAAAGTGCAAAATTTTGAACGCGAAGACTAAACGAAAATGGTGACAAAGAATAGAGTACGGCAGTAGGAACAGAAAAAGTCACTGACTAAACGAAAATGGTGACAAAGAATAGAGTACGGCAGTAGCAACAGAAAAAGTCACTGCTGATCATGATAATTTAAAGAATATTAAATAAAATAGAAGAAAGTCCGAGGTCTCGTCGCTCGCAAACAAACAAAATACGCTACAAATAAAAAGCCAAGCCAGTTTTTTCTAGTTAAGTAAGGAAGGCACGATGTGATTGATCGCATTAAGATGTATACCCAGAGGGGTAGCTATTCATTGAAGGTCGTGCACCGTTTGCCAAGATGATGATAGTCCCTTAGCAGTAATGTGCACTGTGTAAGGAAGGCAGGACACTCCAGTATCAAGTGCTCAAATGTCTTATAGGAACCACGAAAAGCACGCAAAATACTCTCCACATGTCCTTGGCAGTGCACACTAAAACAACACAAGGAACCATGCTCACTGAATATAAGATAGAAAATATTTAAATGCATTCATGTGCTCACCTTTTATGTAATGTACTATTGACCCAAAAAGTATACGAGCCAAGGGATCTGACAAAAAGCTGAATATCTCCGCAGCCTCAAAACCACAGCCTGGTATTCCCATTTCCAGCGTCTGCTGGTATATGTGAATAACATTGTGATGTACGGTTTTATTGGCTACTTTTAAAGGCTGCTCGGATATTTAGCGTTTTCTGAGATCCCGTGGTCCGTAATTTTTTTTGGTCGATAGTACCTGATGGGGACCTTTCAGGTATTATGAATAAATAACAATAAATAAATATTTTTATTTTGGTTTCTTGTAATTTAGACAGTTTGGTGGAAGCTTACCTGAAGTATTCTTTCTATAGGTATGATGCTGACCATATAAACAGCATAAACATTTCCATTACAGGTTGCAGACCCCTACAGATGGATGGAGGATCCCGACAGCGAAGAAACGAAGGCCTTTGTAGATGCTCAGAATGCCGTCACAACACCCTTCTTGGAGCAGTGCAAGGACCGTCAGAAGATTAAAGAAAGGTGAGAATGTAACTGTGAGCACGAAGTTCAACTGTGTCCTTTCCTGCAAGCTTTTATATATACCGTGTCCCAGTTAACTTGAACGAAGATTTTCAAAAAGCCCAAGAGTTCTAGAGAAATTGTACCGACTGCATAGTAGCTGTAGTCGTGTGTACTTACAGCCAGTATTTTTTTCATCAAGAAGTATTAATTAATTAATTGCTTTTAATTAGTGAACTTTTTTATTATTGCTTGAATCGCAAACATGTCAATTACAAAGTTGTAGGGCACCTCAGATAACCTCCAAATCAAGCATTTGTTTCATGCTCAGCTTTGCCTCGTTGGTTTTTCCGAGAAAAAACAAAAGCGTGAGAAACATCCAAAATACGAAATAGATTCGCGCTTGCGCGCCGCTGCTCAAGAGCTTCCAAGCGAATAGCCACGGATACACGGCATTACTAGCGACGGCAGCTTGATTCAGGGCTTCACGGTAATGTGATGGTCGCGGCATCATGAGAAATGCATTGATAAGCGTAGCGAGCTGTAGGGAGGAGGGGGTGAGAGGGATTTCGAAGCGGGGAAACCGTGACGCGCAAGCGCGCATCTATTTCATATTTCGCGGGCGTTTGTTTTTTCTTGGAAAAAACAACCGGGCACACTTCAGCACGAAATAAATGATTGATTCAGAGGTTATTTGAGGTGCCCTACAACTTTGTAATTGGCATGTTTGCGATTCAAGCAATAATTAAAAAGTTCACTAATTAAAAGCAATTTATTAATACTACGTGATGAAAAAAATACTGGCTGTAAGTACACACGACTGTCGCTACTATGCAGTCTGTAAGATGTCTCTAGAGCCCTTGTTTCTTTTTTTTTTTTTTTTTAAATCTTGGTCCATGTTAACTGGGACCCCTGGTATATACAGAGTGTCCCAGCTAAAAGTAACCAATGTTTTAAAAACGACTGAGCGTGCTAAGGCGCTGTAACCAACTCAGTGGTGTTGAGAATCGCACAGCCTAGTCAGCGGTGCATAGTCAGGATTTTTTAGTTTTGCAAAGTCAATTAATTAGTATAACTCATTACCTAACTTTCTAAATAGTTGCTTCACCAAGAAAGTGCCAATGCAAAAGTTGTATATCACATTTAAGAATGGCTGACTGAAGTGTTTACAACTAAGTACCATTGATGGAGCTTCTTGTACTTGCCTCTAAGGAAAGCCCGCGAAATACAAAAGCAAGCGCGTGACAGCGCCACTATTTCAGCGCTCCCAGACGACCAATTAAGAAACTAAATCTGCTTGTCGCTGCAGCGCTGTCTCGGATGGGCTTGGCGTTTCCGGTGGCTGCAAGATACGCACCAGCAACTCTCGCTAATAAGATTTTATCGTGAACGAATAGAAGAACATGACAATTGCATTTTCCTTCCTGATTAAAGAGTTCTGCGGTCAACATTTATTCAAGCCCAGGCTTTTTTTATTGTCTTGTGTGTTTGGGCTTCATTCCACAAGTGGAGAGAATATGTTGACGCCATGTCATGTTGAAGTGTGACACACCTTCATCACTGTCTGTCACTCTGCGCCCAATTGCGACCGACCGCGATGATCGGTCGTCTGGGGCTGCTGAAATGGTGGTGCTATCACGCGGTTGTTTGTGTATTTCGTGGGCTTTCTTTAAGGGCAAGTACAAGAAGCTCCATCAATGGTGCTTAGTTGTAAACACTTCAGTCCATTACATTTAAATTTGATCCACAGCTTTCATATTGACAGTTTTTTTTCTGAAGCCAATATGGAAGAAAGTTAGGTGATTAGTTTATACTAATTAATTTACTGCAAAACGAAAGAAATAGCGCAATCCTCAACACCACTGAGTTCGTTTCAGCTCACTAACACACTCCGTCACTTTTAAAACCTTAGTTACTTTTAGATGGGACACCCTGTATATATATATATATATATATATAGTCACACACACAAATCATATTGTGACTAATAAAAATCGGGCCCCTCGGTTTCCTTTCTTCTCATTCACATATACTATACAGTCGAACCCGGATATGTCGAAACCATATAACGAATTATTGTGTATATGGAACAACTGTAAAATCCTGTGAAAATTTCTGTATGAAATTTTTATTTTATTTATCGAATTACCTATACAGTGAAAGATCGTTAATTTGGCCCTCGTTAGTTCAGAAAGTCGGTTAATTCGACCTGCGCGCGTGGTCCTTACAATTATATACAGGAGTCTATAGAGCGGAACTCTCATTAATTTGGAAAAATGTTAGCGCCCATCGGTTAATACGACCTAGCATAGCAGCCTGCGAGCTCGTCCAGTCAATGCCAAGAGAGCAAAAAAGAAAAGAAAAAAAAAAAACACTGCCAAGAGCAATACTACTGTACAGCTGAAAAAAAAAAAAAAGGAAGTGCCGCATAGGCCAACCGCATGGTCATCGGCATCATCGATGACCATGCAGTCCATCGATGATGGTGTCGCCGTTGCCGGGCAGATGACCGAGGAAGAAATAATTCAGGACGTGACAGGTGCCGAAATCGACGATTCGTCGGAAGGTGACTACTGTGACCAACTGCCCAACCACCGAAACACATGGTAAAAGAAGCCGCAGAAGCATTTTCCGTGCTGGAGGGCTTTTGTGAGCAAATTCTGCATGGTGCGTGTACCACGGAGTATCTGACAGCTATTAGAGCTATTTTCGCCGCTCAAATTCACCCGAAAAAAACAGACGAAGATTACAAACTTCTTTGGCAAATAAAGGTACGTCATGCTGGGGAAAATTTCACATTTTTGTTGTTCATTCAATATTTCGGCAGTCGAATAATTCGACAATTTTTCGTGATCCCACCAGTGTCGAATTAACAAAATTTACTGTATAAAGAATCTTTTTGTGATCGCCTTCAGGTTCGATATATCCGGGTTCGACTATATATGCACTTTGCCAAGGAAGTGAGCGTGAACACTTGAATGATGGACAGAGAGAGAAAATGTTGCAAGTTATTTTGCAGTTTTGAAAGTTAGGGCCTGCTCAGTTGGAGGAGTATCACGTTAAGTGCAGTAGAGTTATTTCCTTGTACCCTCAAGAAGTGGCAAGTGCTAGCATAATTTTTTACATATGAAGGGCAGAATATCCTGCAAAATTGATTTGTTGCTTGGTTGATGTTTTGATCATATAGCAACTTATCGGTCATAAGAAGTAATATAGTGGAGGGTTTCGAAATAATTTTAACCACCTGGGGATTCTTTAGTATGCATTGAGGGTCTAAGTACATCGGCGTTCTTAAATTCTGCACCTACTAAAATTGGGCCACTGCAGCTGAAGATTTCCACGACCGCATGTTTAACAAAATTTGTGGGAAGAATGATGCATTACGTTGGAGATGTATGAATGGGGCAGGGCAAAGCTGTGCAGGTGCACTTGAAGTTCAGTCGTCAGTTGACACAGTGCTTTGACTGTACCAATATAACAACTGCTGGGGAAAGGGGCGATCGCGTTGTAGTCGTTCATTGTGAAAACAGGCAGAGCACACATTTCTTAATGTTCCTGCTAAAAAATTCGATACACATCCACACAATCTACTGTCAACATGGTATTTCACTCTTGCAAATGGTGTTTACTTCAGATACTTAGGACGATGTTGCACAGTTATGTGCACATATCCGCATCATCTTTGGCAGAGCATAACAATGAAGCAGATGTTAGCATGTACTGTCATGGCTATGCATCCTGGCTGTACAACATTTAGCCTGAAAGCAACTTTTGGTGAAGAATTATTCAGTGATGACTGATGGCAGAGTGGTCCAAGCTTGTTCAAGATAAAACGAAATTAAAAAAAAAAAGGATTGCTTTATTAACAGTTGATAACAAATTTAGCATACTTTTCAGAGTGCATTAAAAAAGGCAATTGAATGTATAAAATAAAGTATAGCATATCAGTTGTGTGTCTATGTGAAATCTGTCTGAAAAATTTTCTTCACTCTCTGAAATGCTCTTATAATTTAATGTAAGTGTGCCTGTCCAATCGTCAGTAACTGTCAGATTATGTAATGGTCATGTTTCGCATAAAGCCGTGTTTTTTTTTGTTTTTTTTTGTGACAGCAGTTTAATTCTTTAAACAGTTTTAGGGTACGATTTATGGTAATACGATTTTTTTTTCTTCCAGGCTACGGCAGCTGTATGACTATCCTCGCTTTGGCTGTCTCAAGAAGCATGGGAAGCGTTACTTCTGCTACATGAACACGGGGCTTCAAAACCAAAGGTAAAAGGGATGTCAGTGCCTGATGTTTTTCTGTGTGCTTTCACTGCACAAGCAGCCATACTCCTCACTTCGGGGTTGACACCACCATCTTGTGCTTGTGAAGGCACTAATGAGCAGGTGCTTTTGCCTTTCTTTTTTAAAGCTAGCTTTTCCTTGGCTCTTCTCCCTCACTTTGCATTGATCCTTCTGGCCAAGTAAGCAATGTCAATCGTGGAGAAAAGGTATCAAAGCTGGGCCGACCCTTGAGGCAGTGTAATCAAAGGTGGTGACTTGGTGGGTCGATCCTGATACCAGTGCATGATCCGTGTTCTAACAAGGATTTTAATGTACAGTCGGGATCAAAAGTTCGGGGACCAAAGGTACTGCTATTTTCTTTCTTTTTTTTTTTTTTTCGTCGCAGCCTGCGCATCTTGTCTGAAATCAAGAGCACATGCGTACGTGCACGTGTTTGACCAATACAATGTATTAAACCAATTCCAGGCCACGAAGCTGCTCTTGAATATATTATAATTTTTTGCTGGTGGGGGGCCATGGTCCCCAAACTTTTGATCGCGACTGTACCTCTTCTTTTTTTCAATGTGGGCCAATCCTGGCAGCTGTGCAACATCTTAGCACCCACGTGCATCCCAGTATTAACCAACATAGCTAACCAATAAATTTTCCTTGCAGCATATCTTAACAGATCCACCAAGAAAATTAGCCTGACCTCGACACTCTTCCTCCGAAGGTTTCTGCTCAATCATTTTCTGTACATCTGTTTTGTTGGCGATTTCTCACTGCCGCCTTACAACCTGCACAGGCTACCGTCCTTTTTGACGGTGCTTTACATAGACATTTCTCATGACTATTCTTGATACCGAAGGTTCAGTGATGATGTTCATCATCATCATAAGCCTATTTTATGTCCATCACAGGACGAAGGCCTGTCCCATTGATCTCCACACTTGCCTCCATCTTGCTTTAGTTGATGCTATCTTATGCCTGCAAATTTTGTAATCTTATCACTCCACATTCTTCTCTGCCATCCTCGACTACATTTCCCTTCTCTTGGCTGCCATATTGTTCCTAGATCCCGTGATGTGGGAACTTGTCTGTACACTTAGCTTCATTGCAGTATTACATTGCGAAGGAGGGAAGAACAATGCACAAACCTAGGTGCAGTCGAACTAGCATCACTAAAACGTGTAGTAGATTGTCTTAGGTGGATTTCAGCACATTGTGCAAAGTGAGATTGACGTCAGAAAGGTTAATCATTAAGCTTCTATGTTCCTTCTAGAAGAAATCCACAGAACTTACCAAATTTATGTTGACAGCTTTGTGAGAAAACTTGCAAGGTCATTGTTGGTGTGTCATGTTGTCTGGGCCTAATGCAGATTGTTACACAAATGCATATGGCCTTAGCTCTAACAGGTCTGATTGTATATCAAAATTCCTATAAGCGCCACTTACTGTTGCATTCTCGCGCAAATGTCCTTTACGTATTACTCTGCCTGAGCAACGGTCCCATACTTTAAAGATAAAACTATCAGTCAAGTTAGGTCAACTTTTATTCCACCAGCAAAAATGCAGATAGTTTTCAAAGAGTGATCTGTTATTCTCAACTGACTTTAGTGCCCCTTTAACACAATGTGTCATTACAACCTGTGCTTCCTTGCTATCCTTTCAGTGTCCTTTATGTCCAGGACTCTCTCGAAGCTGAGCCAAGAGTGTTCTTTGATCCAAATGAGCTATCTGAGGATGGAACAGTGTCTGTCAGCTCCACGAGTTTTTCTGAAGATGGGGAACTCTTCGCGTATGGCCTCAGCTACAGTGGGTCCGACTGGATTAAGATTTTTGTGAGTGGCACTTATTTCATACAACAGTGTGCAGCATTTTCTGCATGTGTTTTGTGCCAGAGCAGTTTCATCCAAGGTGCAACCTTGCATATATAGGTTCAGGACTTCGATAAAATGTGTGTTTGAGGGGGTGCAGTGTGTTCATTCAACTATAAACTTTTGTATGGTGGATGCAGCGAGAAAGTTCTGCAGTTCTTTTCATTTTTGGCACATAAAATATAAAAATCTGGCATTAGCCAAAATGGGATGACAGTGTGAAAACATAAACAAAGTAATGCTATAAAGGTTCTAACTTAGAGCTCCAGGGTTCGTGTTTGTAGTCTTCGTCAACCTGCATTTATATCTAATCCACAGCTTTGTTTCTAACATTAATTTTATTGGGTGATGTTTATGCTAGGGTTCAAGCTCATCTGACTTGTGAATTTCTCACATAGATCAAGCGAGTGGCCACGGGTGAGAACTTTCCGGAGACACTGGAACGGGTGCGGTACACAGATATGTCCTGGACGCATGACAACAAAGGCTTCTTCTATGGTGTAAGAGTATTCTTTTTAATATATGATACCAAGTAATTAGGATTTGTCCGGATAGCATACTTTATTAACTCTTTCCGTACCGCGCCCATTGGGCATCGTTAGCCCGCTATCGATGGTTTGAAACGCCGCTTTCAAGACCTTCCGCGCCGATCACGGACACACTGCTTCAGTGGAGGTGAAAGAGGAGAAGTATATTTTTGTTTTATAAGCAGTTAGTTTTTTTTTTCCCGCCTGGTGGTAATTTTTGAACGCGCTCCGAAGTTGTCGTGATCGTCAAAGTAAAAAGCAAAAGTCACTGCCTCTGAGAGCAGTGTGCGTGCTTCGAAAGATCGTAGATCTCATGATTCTGCTGCATCTGCGCATGATCTTATTGATGGATCGAGCCTCAGCGAGTCTGAGGAAGCTGCCTTTTCATCGGACTTTTGACTCTGCGAACGACAACGGCACAAACCAGCCTGGAACATCGGCGGCCGCAGCCCAGTACCCCCAACTGTAGTGCTTGCAGTTAAATTTTTGTAGCGGAATACCTGTTCAATGATAAATTTAGATTTTCTTTTTTTCCTGACGTAGTGCCTATTAGATGGCAATACATTGTATCTCATAATTTTCGTTAAATTTTTTTCTTAGTAGATACAAGCGTGTCTTTTCAAACCTGCTCAGTTTTATTCCACAATCTTGATTTTGGCCGTTTATATCTTTTTTTATGACATACATCTCGTTTATAAAGTGAAAAGTGCATTCATTCTGATTTTTGTTTATGAGTATTTAAAATATTGAGTGCTGTAGTTCCTTCAGAAAAAAATGTGGCGTAACCTACAAAAAACACCCATTTTTCCCATGGTAGGGAAAGAGTTAAGAATGATGACTCCATGTAAATTGCTCACTCTAGTGAAAGCTGCTGAGCCTAGAATAATGGTTGCTGAACGTGTGCATGTTTTTGTGTCATTACACAGCACTTCACAATTCTCTTGTTGCGGTAAACAGGTACAACCACTCGTGGAACCATGTCACAACATTGTCAGACAACTGAGCTGAATATTTCACCTCCACACTTGGTAAAAATTACCTAGAAGCAGATTGTCCTTTTGCTGCAGTCTACGTTTACAGTGGTAGCTTGAGCAGGATTGCTTCGTTGTAATAACACTTGCACACAAAAGTATGGATGCAAAGCCTTATAGCGTTGCTGTTCTCTGCTCACAGAAATACCCCGAAAGTCTCCAGAAGGCCGACGGCACGGGGACAGACAAGGCGCAAGATCAGAAGCTCTACTACCACCGCGTGGGCACACCGCAGACAGAGGACGTCCTTTGTGCGGAGTTCCCGGAGAAACCTCAGTGGAGAGTGTAAGTCATGCCAAAGGCATAGAGTTAAATACAGTGAAATTCCGATAATTCGAAATCTCCTAATTCGAACTGACGGGTAATTCGAACTGCTGTGTTGGTCCCAGTAAAGTCCTATGTACTTGAATAGAGAAAAACTCCTGCAAATTTGAACTCTAAAAACACCGCAACGGTTATTTGGAACAAGATTTCTCACTCCCATGGACTGCTTTTCGGACAAACCCGAGCCAAAGGCGAAAGTTCGGTGCATCACTAGTTACCTCAATGTCGCGTACCGTAAAAATGCTGAGGAAAGATGTGCGGGGAGCCGAATTTGAAGCCAGAGTGGCGCACGCAATCCTTTCCCATCCAATTTAGGAGCAGGAAGGAGCTCCCAGCGTGCGCTTGATCACATTACCGCGGGACGGTGCACATCAAGCCACCATATTTGTCGGCTCACACTCGCACATTTTCCCTCGAACCCACAGCAAACGGCACGCGAGGTGCCTGCTTGTCGCACTTGGTCTTTATTTGAAACCTAGGCTTCTTCCCGCACATGTAGTCGTGCGCTCATGGAGGAAAGATAAGACTTTTTCAGTGCAAGCCCAGTGACGGTTTTGGTTTTGCACGCTGTACTGCACAATTGATCGGGTGCAATATAGGGGCTTTCCTTAGTTCAAACTCCATTTTACTCAATTAAATTTCACGTCCCCTTGGAGTTCGAATAGCAAGTTTCTGCTGTACTAAGTAAGGCTGTCGAAGCAAAATTTGGTGGTGCAATCGTTCAACTACTATGGAAGTCATAGGTGGAACAGTGCAGTCCACTGTTAAAGGGAACGTGCCAGTGTGCAGCCCTCAGTTTGCTGGCACGAAAGTAAGAAGTGTTGGCTGCAGATATGTCAGTACACAGCGGAGAGTGTAGAAAGGTGCCAGTACTACTAACCACAAGTCGTCTTGTTTCTAAAGCCATGAACTTGAACGATAGCCAGAGAGAAAAATTCATAAGTGCTTCACGAGTCCATTATATTCATAAATTCATAAAAATTCATAAATTCAGTGGACCACACTGTACATAGACCAACATTTCTGTTTGGCATGGTTTGTTGAGAAAGCACATTAAGAAAGCCTACAGTGTGATATGTTGATAGCCGGTATGCTGTCGTAATCATTCTGGCACACGTACAAACAGAACTGAAAAACAGAAAAAAAAAAATTGCCATGTTTAAAGGGTTCCTGAACCACCTTTCTTTGTAGCCTCAAAAACGCCTTGAAACTAGTATGGTGCCTTCCAGGATTGTATTACCGACATAATTTTGCAGGAAGACCTAGCACGAGTGTACATACTGCGAGTGCAATTTTTACCTTTCTCGTATCTCCTCAGTGTTCTTGATTTTGAAGGAATGGGGTGGCGGTGGTGTGGCGTTGCGTCACCTAGCTTCAATGCCATGTTTCTTCTGTCAGTGGAAATTGATGAGTATTGTTTGCAACCCATGCTTCTAGTCGCTGTTATTATAGTAACGTTGGTCTCATCCCTTTGCTGTACTACAGTGCATTAGGTAGCTGCATGTGGCTGTATTTTCTCATATCAAGTGGCATGAGTAGCACATTTCCTTTCGCACTTCTCTGCAGCAATCACAATATTCGAGGTTCGAACGAAAAATCTTCTTTATGTTCACTCGTGTGATTATGTCGGCAGTGGGCACATCAACTATTTGATAGATGCTGCACTCCGTACTCGTGTTGAAAGGATTCTTAACGTAACGAGCTTCGAACACGATGGTGATGCACCTCGAAGGTGTGCAACTCGGGAAGCTGATGACCTACCTGTTCCACTCGGATGTGGACGTTGCGGCCAATTCGCACACTGAGTCAAAAAGAAACTACTGTTTGCCACAACTGCTACGAAACTGTGGTCGCTATCGACATGATCTTGGACAGCGATTTACACAGTTTGGAAGGCACACGGCTGACGCGCTCACCAAGTCAGAACAAAACTATTGTTTGCTGCAACCGCTGTAGACGAAACCATGGTCGCTATCAAGGTGATCATGGATGGCGACTAGGCAGTTACAAAGATACGCGGCCAACGCGGTGTAATGCATGGCGGTAAAAGCAAGATTTAAGGTTATAAAGGCACAAATAGGCACGAAGTGTTCCGGCGTTGATATTGTTCACATATGATATCTGCTGATGACTATGGCAAAGCAGACTCTGCTGCGTCATTTCGGTTAGACGCTAGCGTCGTTTTGCTCTTTTACGGCGTACGCTCTCATTGAGCTCCAAGAATTGTCCGAATTAACCGATGTGGATCCAAATAAGTCCGAATTAACAAGAGTTTGATTCCATTAAATAGTGCATAAGCCTGCCGGGCCCAGAGGATGAGCCTGAATTATCAAATTTTCTGAATTAACGAGGGTCGAATTAACAAGGCTTTACTGTAGCGTAATGTTCGCTATGTGCACGACGGGGCTGGAGTGCACTCTAATGCTATTGTGTTTCAGTCTATCCATGCTACATGGTGCGAACTGGCTTTGTCCAGAGTCACCCACTCCAGAGTCCTCCACTTATTATGAGCTACGCTCATAATAAGATAATGGTTTTGGCATGCAACACTCCAGAATTTAAATGTTTAAGATTTAGAAGCTCAGATTCATTATATCATGAAGCTGCGACAACAGGCGAGAAGTGGTTAGTGCTATATGGTGCGCACAACTGCCAAACCTCCGAAATTTTTTTAAAGATTAAAAATTCGGGCTTGTACAATTTTACGAATATTAGGTATGTGATGTTTTACGAAAAATTAATTATTTTGCTACAATGTTTGGCTCGCCAGTCTCGTACAATACCCTTGGAATTTGGTGAAAGGAAATTAGAGGAATACTTGCTCTAAACAAGTTTATTCAGACAAGTTCCTGCAGAAGGTGAAATTGACAACAGTGAAGTCAGTGAAAAAGTCACTGTGATCTAAAAACAATGTATTGCTCTTCAGTCTCAGCTGTTCCAAGTCTGCTGCTGCTTGTGTGCTGTGTTTAAAGTTAAATCATAGTTAATAATGTGCGTACGTATCCCACAAAAGATGTGTGGTCAGGGCAAGCCTTGCAAAAATTTGTGCTATCCACCCCTCCCCCTTTGTTATGTCTACAGAATTGTCACAAATTTTAAAGCTGACAGGTTTGTGGGTATGACTGTGGCTTACCTATGTATCTTATTCCCTAAGGGGTGGCCAAGTCAGCGACTGTGGCAAATACGTAATTGTGACCGTGGAAGAAGGATGCAAGGACAACCAGCTCTACGTTGCTGACCTTTCCAAGCTCACTGATGGCATCAAAGGTGAGCGCAATGTAAACATGCACACTCTTGTGCCATATTTTTCATGTTTTATTCACATGGTTGCGGCTGGGATCATCATCACAAGAATCACTAGACTCTACAATACGTTCTTTTTTTATTATTATTTATTTATTTTTCAGTATATTGGTGAACTTTCTTAACTCTAGGCATAATTCATGCACTAGATCACTTAAGGGTCCTAAACCACCCCTCGGGCTTGGTGAAAAATACATTCCGTGGATAGCATACACTGCTGTGAACATCTCAACCAAATTTTGCTGTTTTGCGCAGCGTGTGGAGCTCGCAAGCGTAGCGCGCAGTCACCTTTTCTCAAATACTCTCTTTTCAATACAAGCCTTCACTCTTTTTGGGCTGCCAAATTTCGTCATATAGCAGATTCCTATACATAGCAGCTATTGGCCAATAGCTGACCTCAATCTAGAAGGGTGTTTGGATCAATGCACTTGTTCCTTCTGTTACTGTGCATATTTATCAACACAGTTTAATAAACAGACTGAAGTGAAAATCTGCGTTTCAAATTTTAATAGGAGTTACGTACTTCCGTAAGTACAACTATTGTACTATCACTGACTATCGTCTGCTAACGCTCAGCCGCGCCCGCCCGCATAGAAATGAAACTTTGGCCACACTGCTTATCACTGTTGTACAGCCGTCAGGTCTCACTAATTTCTGTTTGTTTTGAACACTCCACTAGCCTCGAGCCATGCGAAACTTAAGCTTAAACCAGACGTACGCTTGCCAGCTTGCGCTCACTCCTGGCCGCTCCTGGCTAGACGCCTTGGTAGACTTCACTTCATATTTAGCTATTGCACAAAATGTGCAATTTGGATGTGGCTACTATTTATTAGTATAGCTGGTGCCCAGCCCTATCGTGCACATAGTTAGCCACTACAGTAGCATGTAGCTGCATCTACAGCGCAGCGTAGGTACCACGGCTGTCATGGATTGCCACGACGAGCGCGCTTGCTGAGCGCCTACAGCTCACTGAGGACAACAGTGGGCTCTTATTGGTATCTGTGGGTGATGTGACTCAAGGCCCAAGCGCCAACATCTGATGAACAAGTAGTCTGCTTCCCACTTTTACGGGGCTATACTTGCGTGGTACATGGTAAATAACGAGCTCTGCACAATTTCCTTGCTTCGAACATGGAATTGCTAACCAAGTGCACTTACAGTGCAGAACTTTGTGATCACTACGCATCTCTCTAAGTTTGTCATGCATCTGTGCGCCTGACACTGTTCTGGCAGGATTAATTGATGACATCTTTATGAACTTTGCGATGGATAGCTGGGCATGTTGGTTGAGCATGATCTGATGTGAAAGGCACGAAGATGACGACAAAGAGAAAAACACACACACAGGGCACCCTGCGAATGTGCTTCTTTCTTTTCCCGTCGTTGTCTTTGCGCCTTTCACATCAGTTTATGAACTTGTTACGAAAGATGACAGGCGGACACGTTCATTGCAAACATTCACTTTATTACCGTACTCCTCAACTCTCCAACCACGCTGTCCATCCGCGCACACCACACCATACTTCGCGCCACCCGCGTCTTCCTTCCTCTTTCGCCGCCACGCTCATGCCACCTGGTCCTTCCCCTGCAACTACAACCAACAGCGCGCGTAGCCTCCGAGAATGGCGCCTTGCCTCGTCTCACCTGCATCTCTCGGCCCACTTACGTCACCACTCTCTCACAAACTTAAGTGAACACTGATTACAGATTGTGTTTCACGAAAATCGGGGTTCCTTATATCCAAGTTCAACTGTATCTGCAACATAGCCACTAAATTTGGCTTTCATCCTCTATGGCAAATTGCTACTTAAGTGAGGACAGGTGCTTCATTTTTCTTGCTACAAAATTTGCTACAAAACACTTTTTATGATTTCCACCGCTGTATTTGAAGAAAAATAAGTACTGTACGCTGTAGCTGAATAAACGCTCCTCGTACCCTGTATCTTTGTGCACTGTGAGGCTCTTTTGGAAAATAAATTGCTGATGGTTAAAGTACTTGTTGGCAAAGCATGTGCCAACAAAACATCTATTATTTCTATTGGAAACACCCTGCTCTCGACGGCACATTTTGGGCCTCGGTCGGACCTGATTTGCGGTCGTGCTAGGTCGGGTCGGGTCGGTGAAATTCTTTTTCAGGCTCAAGCCGGGCTCGGGCCTCGCTTTGAGCCACCGGGCCAAGGCCGGTAAACTTTTCCAAGTGCCAGGCCGAGCCTGGGCCAAGTGCAGTGCTCTAATCCTGGGTACCTCAGCTGAAACTTGGACACACTACAGTGTTCGGGGCACTTGAGCACAGGACATGAAGGCCAGATGCGACAGGGTAGCGTGTTTTGCTAATGTTCTTCATAAACTACTATAAATCCCAGGAGTTCTGGAGAACACTGTTAGGCTAGTTGGTTCATGTTCAGATGAAAAGAGCTCTACCACATAGGACAAGACAAGGAGTACAAACACACGGTTCTCCTGTAGGTTCCACGAGTATCTAAATGGATATTTATTAAATACTGTGTACTTGGTGGCCGAGACAGGAGGGTTGCTCTGCATTTGTAGAAGGGGTGGCTGGGTTCCTTTAGGCCAGAAAGTTGTGAACACCCTCATTTTTGCATAATATATTCCGATAAAATTTATATTTCTTTTCATTGCATTTGTGTGTGTCATTTGTGGTGCTTCTGCAGACAAGCTGGAACTGAAGTGTCTGGTTGGCAAGTTCGAAGCGGAGTATGACTACATCACCAATGAAGGCAGCGTGTTCACCTTCCGTACCAACAAGAACCGGCCACGTTACGGCCTGGTCAACATCGACTTGGCTGACTGTGCAGAGGTGAGATTGTACTATGCCTTCACAGTAATATTCGAGACACACTAGTTTCCTTTCCTTCTGCTTTCAGAAGAGTGGCTACCGTGCAAACTACTGAGTAAAGTGTTTATTCAATTGGTCAACATGTAAATTTTTTGTACTAAATAGTGCACAAAGAGGCAAATACAGTGTAGACCGCTTATGACGCATGTCACAGGAGTCGCGAATAAGCGGTACCGCACTATAACCAAAACAACTATTTTATTGCGATAGCAATTATATGGACACTCCAGGCACATTTCTAGCTGTCGTAGCTGTTGCCGCGAGGTTCCCTATAAAGTCCATGGGCAATAAAATTGTCGCCGCTCGTTGTATGCTTTATGTGCAATAGTGGGCCGGTGATCGCGTCTCAAACACGCGCACGCATGGGAGGAAAGCAGCGGGAAGGAAGCGCACTGTCTTCGGTCGCGCGCAAGGCTCGAGGGAGGGGGGGGGGGGGGTGCGTTTACTCTGAGTGGCATGCCCGCCCTCCGGGGCCGCTGTATCTTGAAAGCCATCTGGGACGGGGGCACAGTCCGCCGTGCACTGTGTTTTCACGGCTTAGTTCACTTTGATGAGAACGGCAATACGAAGGTCTATTCGCTCACTGCTGCTGCCGCGCTTCCTCATCATATGGTTCTGACAGCAAGTTTCCACGGTCATCGAGTGAAATGTGTTCATGTTTGCTTGTGCGTGCGTGACAATATGCTTGTTAATGCGCAGAGAGCCGCAGCGACGGACGTGCTTTCGCGCACTCCCGCCATTGCATCATTCTGCCCGCTCCGTGCGAGGAATGCTGGGATGCGTGGCCGGCGTGGCTTGGTGCGTCAGGTGAAAAATATGAATGCAGCTATTCATGCGCCAGCAACGTTGGAACACGCCCGACGCCGCGAGACGCGCCGGCAGCCGCATTGTAACTGGTATTTCGTCTCCCGCAACTGCACTATAAGCAATACGTGTATACATGGAGTGCTATGGGAAAATTAACGGGAGTCTGAAAAGACCGTACTATATTCGGTCCTGCACTAGAAGCGGTTACGTTATAAGTGGTCTATACTGTACAGGTGGGATCCCAGAGCCAAAGATTGTAGGAGGTAGCTCTTATTATGTTTTTTGAGCTCGAATTTAAAACAAAAGTTCAAGCTATCTGCTAGAACACACTATCAGGAACTAATTATGTATAATAAATGTGTATAAATAAAATCGCAGTTCTTTTTTTCTGTATGTAGTATGGAATTCGAATGCTAAATGTTCTTGTTTTTTTATTTGTTTGTTTGTTTGGTTGTTTGGTCCCACCCAGCAAGGTGATGTTCTGCTTACATCACTCAGTGGCAGGCAGCCAGGGTGCTGCAACAGCATGGAGCACTGAGTCACAGCGTGCTGGCTGCCCACTGCTCTGTGACGTAAGCAGAACGACGCCTAGAGCGGCGTGGCTGTGCTCGTGCTTGTCTCCCAGTCTCGGTTTCACACGCTCTGATAACCGAAATTCGTCGTGCCACATCCGAAAGTTGACATGGCTTGTAGGGAGAGCTCGCCTCAATTTCCCGATTGCAATGTGCCCATTGAAATTAAAAATTTAAAAGGTAATTACAGTGAAACCTTGTTACCATGAACACCACATTAACAAACTTTTCAAACTAACAAACTTTTGGGAAATCCCCTGCAGACTGCTTATAGTTTCTGTGTAAAGATATTTTAGTACTACGAACTTCAGAATGCCGAACTTTTCAGAATAATGATCGTTATTCAGTTTCCGTGTCATGGAAATGCCTCAGTACTACGAACTAATATTCAGAAATCTGGGGATTCTAAGATTATTGTGTATCCTTTACGGCAGCCGAAACAGTAGGCAAGCAGACAACAAGGCACAGAAAGCAGACGCCAAAGCGCATGGGGTCGGAAAACCTGAGACTGAGAAAAAAAATGCTGAGAGATAATTTATTATTATTTTTTTTTTCTAGTGTGGAGGCGACGAGCGCATGCTCTGCCCAGATAGGTGTTGCCTAGCAGCGAAGGCGTGTATCTTCCTTCTTTTGCCCTTCTTTTTGCGCCCGCCTCTTTCTTTCAGTGCTTCTTTCTGCGGCCTTACTAGCTATGCGCCGCGAAGAAATGTAACCTCCGTCCTCCCCGGGATGCCACACTGTTGCACTTTACACTTTCTGGACGGTGTCATTTACGCACTCTTGCTGCTTTGTATAGTTCAGGTGTCCGTCTCGAGCAAGACAGTGGGGTGTCCATGGCAAGGAATGGGAAAAACAAACGAACAACAAGAAACATTGCGCTTTGGAGGCGACATGGAGCTTCCTTTATGTCGGTAGTTTTCTTGTCATCAGCGTTTGTTTTGAGCTCTCATTATACGGTGCTTCAGTGGTGCGTGGTGGTCGAACCTACGGCAAATAGCAACAGCGTGGGCCGAGGGCCAACAGCGATGTTTTCGTGGATAGCTCAAACTTATTAACTGATGGGTTGATGGGTGGAACGATTAATTTGGGGCTTTCAGAATAAAGAAAAATTTGTTGCAGTCTCCTGAAGTTTGTTACATTGAGATTTCACTGTATTGGATTTTTTTAATTAGCGACTAATTACCACACATCATCCGTCACCAAATTGTCGTCACAGCTGACGGTATGTCTCCGATCAAACAGTACTTTTTTTTTCAAATGGCTATTTTCAAACATTATTTAACCTTAAACATAGATATGCCCGGTATTGACAAATAATAGGTGTGTGCAAATATTCTAAACCTTGAATAACTAATTGAATAGTGTCTTATTCGATTCGGTCTTCAAATCGAATAGTCACTGTTCGTAAATGCGAATATTTTTCAAATAATTTCTAATATTTCAAAACTTACACTGCAGCCAATTAAACATAAAAGTGGAGCAAAAGTACGGTAAATTTTCACCACTGCCTGCATTGTATAACCATAAAGCATGAGAACTTGTGTAGTGCAGGCTACGTCGGTTAGGTAGCCATACTTTACAGGCTATACAGCGATCATTCACACTCTATGAAGGATCCTGTGCATGCAAAGAAACTACTTGATTGCTCCTAATAAAACAACGCTTCTTAACGTACTATGTAATGATGGAAACTTGCTAACTTTAAAAATACTAGGATGAGATATTAATTGTGAGAACAGCTGTTCATTATTAGTATTAGAAAACTACTAGAAAACTATTCGATATTTGATTCGCTTCTGGCACCATTCGATTCCTATTCGATTTGGCCTTGAAAATCATATTTGCACACCCCTACTAATTGATGCTCCACTGAACCCGAGAGGCAGCCAAGCATGTAAGACCGCAGTCAACATTTCACACACTGTATAGCAGAAATGCCTTTAACACATTTTCTATCTCTCTCTCTGCTGTTTTGTCACAGTGCATTGTACAAAAATGACTAAACAAAAAGACTTGTAGCTAACCTAACCTAACTTAACATGTTCACTGCGTCGTAGATTTTGGATGAGTTACAGTAGTTATTCCCTCTGTGCGGCTGTGCAGGGCTTTCCTGTTGTGCACAAGCAACATCTTTACTAGAAATCAACAGTCAAGAAAAATAGTTGTTGCTTCTGATCTGACGCTTACTGGTGCCACCAGAGGAATGTGATTTGTGACCCACCGGTGGGTCAGCACGCACAGGAATCTAGACTTCAAAAAGTGCTGCCACAATGAACATGTTCATAAGTGTACTAGTATTTCCATTGCAGCATGTAAGGAGCTGTGTACTATCGCGCTCAGTATGAGCTACAATGCAAAAGCGCGTGGAAAAGCGGTCGCACCTTGTAGCTCATACTGAGCGCGATATGTAGTACATAGAGCTGAGAAGAGGGGAGGAGGTAGAGGGGAGGGTGTATGGGTGATGCATGATGCATGGTTGTCTCCTTTCTTCCTGCTTAGCCTGCCAGGCATGTAGCTGACAGAAATTTTATCACCTGCAGTTGCTGCCATTCGCGTCTTAATGAGAACGAAGCCTACATTCTGCTTAAAATCTGAGACTGTAACTGAAAACATATTGAAGCTCGCATGAGTCTTGTCAGCTATGAATACATCCATAGTCCAGGATGACTGGGGAAGCTGGTGATGGTTTCAAGGGGTGTAGTGGATGGTGGCTAAGGCATGACCTGCTGCATGACCTGCTTGGTGGTGACAAATGGCATAAAAACAGTTCCACATTAGGAAGATCAGGGCATTAGAGGAGGACGGTCACATGGTAGTGTTATGCGGTAGTGGTGGTTGCAGACACGAAGGCAAGTGTTTCAGAACTTAAAGATGGGAACTGTTTATTGGGTGAACTTGTGTCTGCAAAGGAAGGAGCAGCCAGGTGGTAATAATAGTGCGTGGTTGGCAATCGTCAGTTGAAATAACATTGCGCGAATCTGTCCTCTGTTTTTACATGCATCATTACATATTGCCAGAGCAGTCGGTGGTGCTCACATTTATTCGAATGTACTATAGTGTTTGTGGCACTTGTGCAATCTGATTAGATGAACCTTGCCGTTTAAGTAGTGGCAGCCTTCATGAGCTTTCCAATACAGCAGGCATGACTTGCACGAGAGCAATAATGCGATGACAGTAATAACTATGGAAGTGATCACCAGCAAAAGATGGAAGAATCCTGTGTAACTGTACCAATACTCCACTAGGAGTACCTTATACACTCAAGCAAGGGTCGCACTCGTGTAAGAGCCACATCTCCAAATTGTCAGACTGAAGTTCGCAGGAATTGTGAGCATATGGCATGCTGTGTCTTTGGGCATTATTGTGAAAAGGGACAAAGTCAGAGGCATATCTAACGCCTTGAATGGCACTAAGGACATCTGTATCCGTGAGTGTGCTGCCAAACCAAGCCTGAGCAGCAGCGACAGTGTTAAGAATGGGCATCAGGTGCATGGCTTGCATGTATGAACAAATAAATGCAATATGAAAACAATGCTGTATGTTCTTTTGGTACAAATGGATCACGGGGATTACACACACAGAAATTGGACCAAAATTGCCTGCCCCAGTGTTAAGGCCGTACCTCATCATGATTGTGTATATTATGAATTTTGTAAAATTGTGTACATTTTATGAATATGTATAATTTTCTGAATTCCTGCCACAGTTATTGATGACTCTTTTCACATTTGTGAACTTCGTGTCCACACAAGGGTAACTGTTGCTTTATTTATTTAGGATTCATCATCATTTCATTACTGTCAGAAACGTACTTAATACCATGTTTTTCTTTTTCACAGCCTACACAGCTGTCTCCTTCTTATGTACGTCTGCATCTGTAGTTGCTTTATGTAATGCAACATAGCTTTTAAACAACGGCACGACAAACTTGAATTTCAGAATAAAAATTAGTGTGCCGAGACGTTGGTGGTGCATTATGCCCAGTGAGTCGGAATTAATCCAGAATATGCGGCTTTGGGGACATTCTTCTAAGCTAAGGTGCTGGTTTTTAAATGTATAGCCCCATAGTATTGCAATTATTTCAACCTTGACTACCACTGCATTATTAATCTTTAGCTAACATTATTAATGGGAAAGCATTATATGGCTCATGAGATGGAAAATTCGGCGTTGGGGTGACCATGATGGTCCAAAGAGTGCAAGTAAGCCCAAGTGAGCCAATCGAGGCAGTTGATGATGTCAAATAAGGCAAATTTAATTATGGCAGGTTTAATTAAGATAGAGTTCATTATGGCACCCAAACCAACGACCCTTGGTGGGAGACCCATGACCTTTGGTGGTAATTAACGCACTCGAACCCTCGACCTTTGGTGGTCGCAATGCTGTCGCATTCATCCACGTATGGATAACTAAGTGCCCCTTGAATTTTATACACAAAGTTGTGCTCAGCACCTTTGGAATGCATTCTACTGATGATACCAAGTTTGACCACAAGGCCACCATGGCTAGATTTTCAGCAATGACAGTAGGCAGAAATGCTCATGCCCTTAATAAATTAGGTGCACATTACTGTGGTGTAGTTCTGCATTAATTTTGACCACCTGAGTTTCTTTAATGTTTACCTACATCTAAGTATATACTAGTTGTGCTTGCACTCTGCACTTGTCACAATACAACTGCTGTGGTCAAGAACAAAAGTTGTGGCCTCATGCTCAGCAGCAGTGAGTAACATAAAGGGACACTATAGGCAAATATTAAGTCAACGTGGACTGTTAAAATACCATTCCAGAAATGTAGCAGCGCTTGTTTCGGGCCAAGAAAAGACTTAGTTTACGAGAAAAGTGCGTCTGAAGGGTCCGCATACCTTTAGCACAGTCTAAATCACCTGCCCCCAACTGGGGGAGTGGTGACGTTGCATACGTCATCACCGCCCTTTACTGCTGTCGGTGAGTAAAACAGCGGCCAACAAACAGTGCTACGGCTTCTTGCTCAAAATGCGAACGCGTGACCGTGAAGGAACCGAGCCAAGACAAAACATTGGATTCATCGCTGCAGCTGCTCTTGAGAAAGTGGCGTGGACCGTTCGAGCATCCTGCAACATCACATGGACGTGGCATACTCTCTTAATATCAGTTTGTATGAGTTTCGACTGCCAGCAAAACGCGAAAGTGCGGGCGGCACAGAGGCAAGCAAGAACGAAACCTTTTTACTGCCCGCATCATTGTCAAGTGTTAACTCAATGAGTTCATTTTTCTAAAGGTCGAATAGAACTGGACAAGTAGCATTTTCTTCCGTCTTATAATGCAATGCAGTTATCTTTTTATTACGAAAGATTGAGTACTAGTGGCAGAATTAAAACGAGGAGTGCCTTCGTCATCAGGCTAGTACTTACTTGAATGCCCAGGCAATTCACAAATTGTGTCCTGCTTTTACCTCCATTTCTCAATTACTAAAATTTTGTTTGCGACAATATTCATCCCTTAGACATTCTCGAGCATTAATCTGTCATTTTAGCATGACTTAATATTTGCTTTTAGTGTCTCCTTAATAAACCCTTTATGGACTAGTGTTGCCTAGCAGGCAACATACCAGAAAAAGAAATTTTCTTTGTGAGTTTTGGTATTGAGTATGAAGCTTCTTGCTAAATGTCTTCGGTCAACACTGAAAATGACAGGGCAGTAAGCGTCAATTGCATATTTAGAACAGGAACACAGAACGAAGAAGAAAAAATTTGTCTCGTGACTTACTTATCAAAGCACGGTCAGAGAAGACAGATTGATGCGAGATCTCCGCCTGCAGTGGTATCACACCTGATGTAAAGCAAATGAAATGTACATCTATGGGTCACATATAATGAGAGCTGTCTGTAGAAATTCCAAACGAAGTCATAGGTGGGTTGTGGTGAAGCGCTGTTGCAGTTTTCTGCCCTATTGCTGAAAAAGTTCCCACAAATAATTTTTTTCTTTTCGTTGATTATACTTATTCTCATGTGTTTGGCATACGTTAGATAGAAAATAAACATTTTTTGGGAATATTTATTTGTCTCGTCTTGAATGGATGAATGGATGTTCATCAAATTCTGAAATGCAGGAAAGATATTATGGCTGCTGAAAATAGGCACCTTTTCCAAGTGTGCTTTGTATATTGTAACACTTCTTCGTAAAGGGTAAATTGTGACAGAAAAACTAGTCATAACTCAAGCTGTTGTTTTTTTTGTTGAACATAGATATTTTCTCCTCGAAGAGCTGTACATGTGAGTATTAACCCTAGCACTACAAAATATGAGACAACTGCATGCATTAAAAAAAAAAAAATTAATGCATAAATGAAAAGTTTGGCAAAGAATTCAGCGGCTTTTTATTGGAGACTGCAGGCGGTATCAGTAATGGCACATGAAATACCCTGTACTAATACAAGTTTTGAGTGCTAAAGTATATATTATCCTCATTACCGTGTAGATTTAGTTTAGTGTGTTTGATTAAATTAATTTCTTTTAAAGTGTCTTTTAAAATATGCTTTGGTGACTGCAATCTTCTGTGAAATGGCACCCATGTTTCAAGCTTTCTCTATTTGAGGTTAGAGCAACATGTGCTTGAATAGAGCGTGGAAGAGGAAAAGCACTGTCAAAGTGCCGAGCATATGAGGACGTGTGCTGCGTGGGGTGCATGGAAAAAATTCAACTGCACATGTTCAAAAGATGTCATGTCACGTAGCAACCAGTGGCGTTATGCACTGAGCGCGCTGACATGAGTGCCAACACAAACAAAATGGGACTGAAGCGTGTACTGAGTACAGAGGAGATGGGCTTGGAAGAAGCTTCAAGTGGAGTGGTAACGTCTTTGATAAGCAGCAAAGTGGTTTAGAATGCGAGTGCATGCTCGCTCGTAAAGGCTAGGTGGAGCATCTTCGAGTGGTGGTGATAATCGTCAAGGAGTGCAGTGAACACTTTTACCAGAAAAGTGTAACGAAGCGGCATCGATACGTAGTGAGGAGTAGCTTGGAACGAGAGTACACGCTTTGCTCGTAAATGCGAAGCCTGGTGGCATCGATATGCAGGGACAAGACCGCAGTGAGACCAGGGTGGGGGCATTCTTTAAGTCCATTTTGTCTGCTGGTGAAGTGCTGATTGGCTGGGTCTGCCTTTCTCCTTCTGACACATACCCCACCCAGCCAATCAGAACTGCAGCAGCAGACAAAAGGGACATGTTCACTAGGTGGGCATTTACAGAATACCCCCAGGCCGTGTATATGTGAATTTGTGCAGGATTAATTTGGTTTGGTGTGTAGTTTGAGTGATTGACTCTGGTTCTGGCAAGACATGTCTGCGCTGTTGGAGCACACCAAGTTTATGTTGAAAGAGGCTTTTCCTGTTGAAAATGTATCCATCTTGGTTACATACTCTATATACTTGTATATGGTCACTAAACAAAAACTTTGTTTAGTGACCAAAACAAAACTGTTCTACCCGGGGCCGGGCCGGGTAGAACAGTTTTTTCACGGGCTCGGGCCGGGCTCGGGCACGGCGTGTGCTTTTTGACCCAGGGCCCGGGCCGGGCTCAGGGCTTTCTGGTGGTGTGCATGTAACGTGCAGCGAGTTATTCTCGGGCGTCTCAACTGTGAAAAACATTATTTTTCAGTCTCGGGCCGGGTTCGGGCCGGTTTCAAGTCGGGCTCGGGCCGGGCTCGGGCCTAAGGTAAAGGGGTGGCGGGCCGGGCTGGGCGGGTAAAGTAGATTATTTCCGGGCCCGGGCCGGGCCTGGGTCTCGCCATAAAAGTTTTGATTGGGCTCGGGCGGGCCGCCCAACGTAAAAACGGGCCCGGGCCGGGCCCGGGCTGAAAAAATCGGCCTGTGCAGTGCTCTAATCTGACCCCCACAGGGCATGGAATACGCTTAATTTTAAACTTTTACCTGGTGGCATCTAGCTTGGCCTCTTCATTGTACCACATGGGGATACAATTAACAAAATGCTGTCTCTACACGGGTGCCCTTCTGGTTCTACACGTAGCAAAATAATAATAACCTGAATTGTTTCTTTACTGCAGGAATCCTGGAAGGACCTAATACTCCAGGATGAAAAGGATGTCCTGGACTGGGCAGCTTGTGTTCACAAGAACAAGCTAGTGGTCTGCTACTTGCGTGATGTTAAGGTGAAGATTGCTGCTTATTGCAAACAAATAAGTAAATGAGGGGCCAAACGATGTGATTATTGTACCAAAACAATGTGCCAAGAGTGTGATAGAAACTAGGTCAGTTTTGAATATTTCTACTTGCTATGATAGTGTGGTTTAGACCAGTCGTGTGTAGTGGTAAGTGGTTAGGTAATATTGCAACCCTTGCAGCATTTGTATTTTATCAAAATGTGCTTCTAACACCACTCTGCTTCCCTGTGGCCGGTGCAGTTACTCACCTTGTAACCCCCCCGTCTTCTCTTTCTCTTGCCACTTCCTTCTATTTCTAATGCACATTTTGCATAGTAGTGAATGTTGAATGAATGCTCCTATTTTTGCCTATAATTCAGCATTTATTTCTGTAATAATTTAAAAATAATATGGCGGCAGTTTGACATGTCACATTTTGTAAGCGTTCTAGAAATTGTGCCGCTAGACGTTGTAAACTCTGAGCCCTTACTGTGCTGGCAGCTAAAATATGGCACAGTTAAACCTCGGTTTAACGAAGTTTAAGTAATCGCTTTGCTTCGTTATATTGAAATTCGATCTTTTATATACAAGAGTAGTCGCCGATGGATTTTTCTTGCATGGAAGGAGCCATAAAATTTTCAGAATTATTGGGCAATTAGAAAAAGAACATTTTGAATGAAAAAAAATTTTTTTCTTGAATTTGAAAGTCTGCGACAAAAGATACAGTTTTATGCCGTGTTGGCAATATCTTCAGATTGGCAATACGAAGCGAAGCCAGCCACGCTTTCACGTCCACTCCTCCCCCATGGTTGATAGTGTCGTCTGCAGTGGGTTGACACTATCATGAAAAGCGCCAGCAGTGGACAGCGAATGCTTCATCTGCCTGTCATTCTAACGCATCTCCGAAAGTCAAAATGAGACAACCTCCAGCACTAAATGCGCAGGAATGCACACGGTGCCACACCATTTCAGCTCACCCAGGATTTGCACATGCAGCAGATTACCTCTAAAACAGGGTGCGCAGGCTGCATATGTGCTCCACCATGATTACAGTCATACGCAGCCATGGCCGCACTAGAAAAGGTGACGCGTGCCAGCCTCTGCTCCCCCCCAATCGCAGCGGCAGTGAAATTTATGTTTATTGAGGTTTAAAATACATTGTATTTCATGGTTATTGGAAGTTATTAAAAGTTAAATACTTCATTATATACAGAATTTCATTATACAGTTAAACCTAAATATAACGAAATTCTAGCCCTAATAAAGAAATTACCTTTTTGTAACTTCTCTATGGACAAGAAGTTCTGTTTACTGCACTTGTTCCTCTTGTCTAATGGCTTTGAGACCATGTAGTTATCGTGTATATAATAAGTGAATTAATAAGTAAATAAAAATTTGGTTTAGTGTATTTTAAGCTGATTTGGTATAAAATTTTTTTCAGTGTGTTTTAGCACATTCTGAAAGGTATTCAACAGATTCATGAGCAATCTGAATTTGGTTTTGCAAAAGAAGAAGTAGTTTAATGATTTGAAAATGTAGAGAGGTCGGCCGGAAAATGGAGCATCTGGCCTGCTACTCTACGTAAGGGAAGGGAAGAGGGGAAGAAAGAGGGTCACAATAGGGGATGATAATGGGAGGAACGAGGTGAAAGGACACATTGCATAAATGTTATCACAAGCGTGAGTCCAGGCCCGTGTCGCCTAAAAAACGTGAAAGAGCACGCATTGCCTCTATCGTCTGCCAACTCTGTGGCCATGCGCCTAGTAAGAGGTCCTCCGACAGTGGTCTATTGTATAAATGCCTCAAGGTAGCTGCCAGTGTCAGTCTTTCGCGTGCATACTCAGGGCACACCACGAGCACATGGTCTATAGTCTCTATAACACCACACACTGAACAGTCCGGGCATGTCCGTCCAATGATGTGCAAGTATTTGCGTGTGAAAGCGACGCCTAATCGCAGTCTGTGTATCAGGCATGTATGAGGGCGTGGAATTCCACGCAGAACAGGAAATTGCATATCGGGATCCAGCCTTTTAAGGCTTGGTTTTGCAAAGTCTTTGCAAGAGAAAATGGCAACAGAAAAACTAATGGCAAAGGCAAAATATTTGTTGCATTGATGTCTGCATATGATAAGGTAATGGGGCAGATTCATGATGTGCGAGACAAACATCTATTATTTATATCTTTGCATCAGCTATAAGATGACAATTCAATTCTGAAATGCTGACCAAAGTTTTCCTTTTTCTTCAATTGTAGAATGTGCTTCAATTACATGCTCTCCAAACTGGAGAAAAAATCATGGACTTCCCCTTAGAAGTTGGCACTATCACTGGTTTCGCTGGTGAAAAGAAAGACCATGAGGTAATCATCTCTATGCTTTTCTGGATTTTAAGTGCAAGGCAAGAGTAGTACAAAATGCTTCACCAAGAGAGTGGCAATGTTTCCTCTGATGGTTTTCTGTGATTGTTTCTTGTTAAATGTAATGTTCGCCTGATGCATTACCATCAGAAGGTAGCAATTTCAATTGTGTTAAACGTTAAATGTTGAAGTGTTACAGAGGAGAAACTCTTGGACAGAAGCATGTCTGTGTGGGTAAACAAGCAAACAAAAGGGGCACATTGCAGAAACTGAACGACTTAACGTGCTGAAAAACTGGTATGCTTTATTTTCCTGGTCAACACTTGTGCTTGTGCTGAGACTTGCACTGTTGTAAACTGTCTTGCTATCTTTTTTGTGCAGATTTTTTACTTTTTCACATCCTTCCTGACACCTGGCACCATCTACTACTGCGATCTCAGCAAAGAGCCCATCAGTCCCAAGGTCAGTGTTAAGGGCATCTAATCTTTCACCCATGGAAACCTTTAAAAATCTTTTATTTTCTTTGTCTTGCATGGCATACTGAACTTCTTTCTGGCCTCTCAGCATCTCCTGCATTGTGTTCTTGAGAAATTTTGTGCCTTAGCTTTTCGCCCTTGTAATCTGTCTGTTGGCTTTTGTAGCCCGGGGGCAAGGTCTGTCCTATGTGTTTTTTTTTTTTTAGTGCTGTGTAGAGTCGCTTAATCGAGTATTCCATCACAGTGTGAGTAAACAGGGGAGCGGCGAGAACAGAGCCAATATTCATGAATCTAGTGTGGTTTAACATTTAATTTCATTTATTGTAGCTTTAAAGACCCCTAAGACACATAGCAAAGGAAACGATAGTGGCGCAATAGAAATACGTTAGATATGTATAGACCTTTTCATCGGGCGAGGAGGAAAGGGCTCGCGACGAGCCTTTCCTCCTCTCTGACTTGTGCGAGCCGGCGCGACGCGGCTTGAATACACGTGTTGCCGGTCGCTCGCTGCGGAACGATTTGGAGGTGTTTTAGCTAGTTCTGAGTGCAATTTACGGGATGTCAGTTCTTACAAGGTCGTCGAACAACCATTGTGTAGCCTTTAGATGCAGCAGTAGCTAAAGAATCTGAAAATTTATCTTGGATGTGCAAAAATGCGACGCGCATCATCAGATGCGGTGTGTGTATGTATTGTGAGCTATGTTGGATGTATCGGTTTTCACTCGACGAAGACTTGTTGTAAAACATTTGCATCAGCCACCGGCAACGTTCTCACGCATTTTAAGTCTAGTAGACTTCAAATCACTTTGTCTACGTTAGCCTCCTGCAAGAGGCCGAAGGCTTTGCTTAACACAGCGAGCACTGCAGTTGGCAAACGAACATGATACACACAAGCTTTGTGCTTTGATCGGCTGTGCCTTTTTGCCCTATAAGGCACAATATACAAAGGGGATCGCATAAAGATAATCCAACAGCTATTTGTAAGGACACAATTTCCATAAGATGGGTGAATGCGTCGTAGATGACTGAACTTACGAGACTGAAAAAAAAAAAGAGTTCATACTTCTTCTTTTGCGGCAAAATAAAACAGAGCACGGTATAACGACGCAATAAGACTTCGCATGGTCGTGCCGCATGCTTGGACCACTTGGACAATGCGCTATATAGAACAAACAGATCTATAACACAGCATTTAGTACTGCCTCGGACGCTCTCGCAGTATGCAGCTGGTCGTTCGACCACTCGAAAAGTGTGATTCACACTGTACGGTAAGCGGTTATTATTAACCAAACTATTTTATTTGTGGGTGGAAACCTTGCCCAACAAACGAGGCAGTCGCCCAATGTATCTACAGATAACAACTTGAACGCTTGTCAAAGTAAACAGTTTAGCACAACTTATTCGCCAGCAGAACGGTACCCACGTTGTTAGGATCGTCAAATGTTTCATAACTACTCGTTCCAGCTAAACCAGAGCTTAGAATTACAGTGCTGAGAATGCTGCAGTAAGGTAACATTTGTAAAACTAATTTTCAGAAATACCTAACTGATATTCGAGGCTGATTATAAGCTCAAACAAACGTGCACACCTCGTGCTGGGTGTCTCCGTCCGCTCTAACGCAAGCAGAAACTCCAGCCGCTTAATTACTTTAGACTTAATTCCTCCACTACGCCGCACAGGACCATTCCCCACATAGAAGACGCCATTGCATGCTAAATAGACCGCGGGAGAGTGAATAAATCCACCAGAAACTGCCGCCGAGCGTATACCACAGCATACAACACGAGCGTTCGCCCAAGCCAGCATGCCAACTGCCCATAAGATGGCGCCACTGCCTACTCAATGGCGGCACCCATGAGAAAATGGTCTATAAATAGCATTTACTTATTGTGCAAGTACAGGAACAAGCTGTTGTAAAATAATACTAATAAAAAAAGAGAAGAAACATTCACAAATTAGATTCCTCTTCATTCATTGGTTGACTCATCTGTTGAACAATAATTTGGCATTAGGATACCTACTCATTGCAGCTTGCGAGAAATAGCTGAGAGAGAATTATGAGCCATCTGCTTTTTTTTTTTAATTTTGTAAGAACGTCTCCTGCAGTAGTTCAGTGGCTCTGGTGTTTTACTGCTGAATACAAGCTCACAGGTTCGATTCTGACTGCATGGTCGCATTTCAGTGAGAGCGAAATGCAAAAGCACTTGTGTATTGATCTTTGGGTGCTCATTTAAATATACTACCCAAAAAATTAATTCAGAGCCCTCCACTGCATCTCTCATAGTCCTGTGCTCCTTCTGAATGACAAATTGTGAATTCAATAAAAATGAATCGGCCGTTTATCTCCTCTTCAAAAGGTGCCTGTGGTAAAGGCACCTTTTCCTTCACCGCAGGCACCGTGGAATATACAACCAGCTTTTATACTGACGCTGAAGCTAGCAAAGCAAATAGCTTTTGATGAGTAGGAAATAAAATATAGGCATGGGTAGTCATAGTGTGTCAAAAGAAGGGCAGCTTAAAAAACATTCCCCGAGTCCGAGGGTGTAAATAAAGCCTAAATTTGCCTTCCTTGAATTCCAGCTTCAGCATTGTTAAAATAATTGAATTGTCCTTTGGCACATACCTGCCTAGTTTGATGTGTCAGTGCCAGAATTTTTTTTTGTTTTTTTCTTGCAGGTTTACAAGAAAATCAGTCCGCCTGGATTTGATGCCAGCAAGTTTGAGACCAAGCAGGTGTTTTACACAAGCAAGGATGGAACCAAGGTCCCCATGTTCATTGTTCAGCAAAAGGTGGTTTAGTATTCTTAAATTCTGTGTCTCGCCTCGTATTGGTGTTTCATGCAGCTGTTGAACTTCATGCTGATTCATGCTTCATGTTGAGATTCTTGCACTAGAATCAGTGACAGGTAAAGAGTGCAGAACTTCTCAGCACGAAAGGATCGTCCTGTCATTCAAAGAAATTGCTCACCATCTCCGCTCCCCCTCTTCCCCCCCCCCCCCCCCTCTAAAAAAAAAAAAGTGCTTTGTTTAAGCTTTTCTTCTGTTGTTATCCTTAGTTGCAAAATACAGGGCATCCCTGCTAATGTGAAGGAAGTGAAAACAAAGCCTTCTGTGCAAACTAAACCCGCTTTATGTAATCAGCAACTTCTTCAAAGAAGATCAAGAGTGAAAAATAAGTGAGTTGGTATGGAAGCATGGCTAATTCAAAGTGCAAACTACTGGGAACGCTGTGTCCTGTCTTTTTCTCGTGCCTTAGCTTGTGTCCCAGTAGTTAGCACTCCAAATTAGCCATGCTTCTTGAAGAAGCCTCCAGTGTATGAGGTGTTTTTAGACTGTACAGAATTTTTTAATTACCTTTGGGTGACGGCACAATTCTAATCCTTAAACTGGATTGCTCGGAGGGGCGCACATTACTTGCACAATAAATCAAAATGCATAATGGTCTAAATGATAAGGTGCGGTGCCTCACGAAGAACTCCGCATTAATGTGCCGCCGTCGTGGCCTCCGAGATCGGATGCCACAGCTGCCGTAGGCTGTGCTGCTTAACCCTGAAGCACACTGGAGACATGCCTTGAAAGCACGGTTACCCTAGCATGGTTGAAAGCGAGCAACTTTCCTTGCAGCTTCTGAATTCTGTGCGCGGCGCTCGCTCATCTCAGTGGTTGCAGCTTCATCACTGTTGGACTGGAGTGGGTGGAGGGGGCGCGCTGCCATGCGCCCAGTTTTTTCATGCTTTGGAAGTTCGCCTGTGCCTTCCTTTATAACTGTGACCGGGTTTGAAGTGTTGGTTGTAACAGTACAGCACGTTTGAAAATGTTAGTTATATCGGAGGCGACCTTAATAGGCAGGGTCAGAAAATCATAAAAGCCGTGAAATGTGGTCGTTATAACGGATAGATTGTTATATCTGGGATCTTCATAAGTGGGTTTGACTGTACGCACCATCAAACTTGCAATAAAAATGCACTGGTGTTTCACTTTAACAGAAGGTCGTTTTATGCAACGAAGTGCAGAACTGCAATGCCAGTGTATTTCATCGCACATTTTGGGAAGGAAGATCTCGAAACTGGTGTCATCTGATACGCCTTGCGAAATCACCAGCTACAATTTGTAAATTGCGATGTGTTCCATAAAGTAATTAGGTATAGACATAATTAGGGAAATGTTCTTAATTAGTCGATCTTATTTCATGTTAACTGGGGCACCCTGCGTGGATTTCTAAGGGTACCGTATTTACACGATTGTAAGTCGACTCGAATGTAGGTCGACCCCCCCCCCCCCCCCCCCAAAGTTGCATGTCTCAAAAAAAGGGGGGGGGGGGAGAAAAACCAAGCGAGTGCATTCACACACGGGAAATTTATTGATGGGGTTGCTAAGACTACTCATCGTCAGTCGAGTCGACCTCACTGGCACTGCTGCCGTCATAGCTGCTGCGGTCCCACAGCACGTCGTCATCGAGTGCGAGTCCACACTTCGCGATCGACCGCACCACGACATCGCGCGGTACAGCCGCCCACGCAGAGAGGACCCACCCGCACACAGTAGCCAGGGAGGCCAAATTTCCTCGCGCTGAAGCCGCCACTGCCGCACCACACCTTCACTGACTCCAAACTTGCGTCCCGCTGCACAGTTATTAGTTTCCTCGGCATGGAGGATAGCAGCCCGTTTTAACGCTGCTGTGAACGAGCGCCGAAAGTTCTTGGCACTCATGACAGGCGCAACGATTCAGCACAACAGCAGAAGTGACAGATGCGTGCGGCCGTCGAAAACAATCGTATCTGAAAGAAAAGCTCTTCCGCCAACTACTAATACCCCCCCAAACGACGGCTCGTCCGCCAACTACCATACCCCCCTAACGGCGGCTCTTCTGCCAACTACCAATACCCCCCAAACGGCGGCTCTTCCGCCAACTACCAATACCCCCCAAACGGCGGCTCTTCCATGATGGATGCTCCCACAAGAGCCGTGCGCTCATGGTGCGCGCAATCAAAATGTATGCAATACTGTAAATTAATACGCTACGCTTCTACCGTAACCATGGAAACGTAGGTGCAAAGTTGTAACCATGCCGTAGCGCCCCTGATTTCTCGTTTCTCTTGCCGCTGCTAGCGGTACACGGTTCGTATTCGATTCTAAGTCGACCCCCCAACATTGGATTGTCAAATTTGAAGAAATGGGTCGACCTACAATCGTGTAAATACGGTACTCGTTTGCATGCACATGTTGTCCTTGAATGCCTCTGTGCCCTCTAACACAAATTGGTTGCTGTTGCGTTTTGTCATTGGTCTTCATAATCTCATGCTTTCAATATACAGTCGAATCTCTATAATTCGAACTCCAAGGGGCCGTAAAATTTGTTCGAATTAAAAGAAGTTCTAATTAAAGGAAGGACGTATTTTTTAAGTATTCGAGCACCATAGCACGATGCACGAACGGTGCGAGTCGTGAAATATTGCAGCGCGCAAGCGCATAGCGAGCGCAACAGCCCACGCCGGCCAACGCTCGGTTCCCGATAGTGGCAGAAAACGAAACTTCAGGGAGCGGACGGCACCGCCATGGCGACGGGCGGGCGCGTGCAACGACAGTCGAAGGTGAGGGAGGAGGGCGGCAGGGAAGCGGATTTCACCTTGGCAACTCCGCCGCTTCGGTGGCTCCCCTCGCCTTTTCTCTCAACTCCCTCGCAGCTCCCTAACCTTTGACTGTCTCAGTGCACGCCCGCCGCCGGTACAGCTGGCCCGGCGCAGATTAGCCCGCCCCCTGAAGTTTCGTTTTCTGTCGTTATCGGGAAAGGAGCGTTTGCCGGCGTGGGGCAGTTTCGTTGGCCGGGCTGGGCCTCTGCCACTGCATTAAAGGGTCTCTCCTAAGCTTTTGCTCTAGGGCAGTGTCGGAGCAATGCCGGTCGGAGGCGCCGCCACGTTATTTGGCGCGCTGCTGAGAGTATTGCCAGTCCTCGGTATGTTCGAATTAACCGTCACAAATGCTTTTGCGTTTGAATTACCGAGCGTTTTCGCCCATTCAAATACACATAACTTTGACGGGACCACAGCGTCAGTTCAAATAAACCGGCAGTTCGAATTAAGCGTGTTCGAATTAACGAGATTCGACTGTATGTGACATATCTCACATAGCTCCAAGTGGCATCTCATAAGAAGCGGGTCTAAAGGCATTTCTCCAAGGAGGCATTCTTCAGTCACATTCTTTCAGTGCTCATCCTTGGTTGTGCTGTGTCTGCTCTCTGGATGATAAACCCACTTGCGCAACTTGCATTTTTTCTGCGCCGTGCAAAAGGGGTCTTTGTTTCTCTGGCCAAAGCAACAAATGCAAAACATCAGCAACATGGTAAAATGTAGGACATGTGTTTGAATCAAGGAGGGTGGAGGGAAGTGTGCTTTTCTCTGAATTGCAAGAGTGAGTTGTTGCTCTTCATTCAGGGGCTGCCCATCAAATCGCCGTGCCTGCTGTATGCCTATGGAGGCTTCAACCGGAGCCTGCAGCCTTACTTCAGCGTGTCATGCCTGCTGCTCATGCAGCATTTGGGCTTTGTGTATGCCATTGCCAACGTGCGTGGAGGAGGGTGCGTTGTCTTCTATTTCGTGCTCCCTTTGTGCGTTTGTCGTACCAGCAAGCTTTATTGCAACCACATGCAGGCAACGAAGTCTGAGAAAGTACAGCTTGGACCACTTAAAACGTAACCGTTTATAGTGCAGAACTGGCTACAATGCGGCCTTTTTGTGACTCCGAATTAGCCTCCCATGGAACTCCATGTATCCGCATAGCGCTTACAGTGCAGCTGCACGAAACAAACTACCGGTTGTACCTAATGTGGCTTCTTCGGGATAATGTTGCCGACAAGCGCAGTAGCGAGCACGCTACTCAACTAGGTGCGCCCGCCGGTGGGGAAGGAGAGCAACAAGGGCAATGGGCGGAGGAGGAGCATGAGACGCGGAGTGAATGAACGAACAAAAAAAGAAGAAAGAAAAGTGGCAGCAGCGCGATGCAGGTGTGCGGTAGTTGCCTAGGCGACGGAGAAGCCTTTTGCTAGGCTGCTTATCAGCGGTGCACTTTGCACTCAATGCGGCTTCAGTTTCTGTGCACTCGTCGCGATGCGCGTCATGAATGGCAGATATCGCGCGTGCGACGCTGTCAGTTTAAGCAGTGTTCCGTAATTTAGTTTGGAGCTATTCAGTACGTGCACTTGTGAGATTCCGCCGTTCGTACCAGTGTGCACACATACAAACTTTGTAAACATTCGTAGTAGTTGCCGCGGTTGATCGCCCGAGTAACCAAACTCCGCTTCATATGCGCCACTGTCAGTTCAGCCTGTGCGCGTGATTGCAGGCGTAGTCTCTATGTAACCTTCATGGGTATGAACATATCAAGGGCAAGTTCCCCACGGCGGCATGCTGCCCAACGCTGGCTAGGCCTAACCAGTGCGCCTTGTCAGCAACCAAAGTTGTGGTTCGGTGCCAAGTCAACAAATAAGTTGCAATGGCTGTACGGCACCTGTAAAGTGGAGAAACCGCCTTGATACTGAAAGTGAGGGCATGGGCAACGCTCAAATGGCGGCAACTTAGTCCGCGGTCGCCATGTTTTTGACACCGTGCATACGCCGATCAGTCCGAGAAATTGGATGAGACACTGTACTGCACCCGAAATTTCCATTTTTCAAAAATTATTATTATTATTACTTTGCCTGCTTCATGCGAATACCGTGAGTACTTGGACATTAACCTTTCAACGTTCGTAAATCTAAACGGATGCAACACTCCCGGTCGCATGTTTCGATTTTCATATACAGTAGAACCCCGCTGTTACGTTTTTCACGGGACCGTAAAAAAAAAGCGTAAGAGCCGGGAAACGCAAGAGCCAGGAAACAGGAAAAATTGAGAAATGGGAGTAGTGTTGAACTGGCACACAATATTATTTTAATTCTTACGTGCGACAAAAAGTAGTTTCGCCCGACAGCCGAAGTATCGATTGCGATGAGCTATACAAAGTAAGAATAGTAGTTTTATCATCTGTATAAACTTGTAACCATTCGGTTATTAACTAATTAACAAACATGGTGTCAGCGCCCACAGGCAAACATGAACACATCACCCTCGATGAGCGCGGACACGCGCAGTTAAGCGCCGCTGCAGAAGCGAGCGAAGTGACCTTCGTGCTGTTGTCTATCGCTTCAACCCAAACTGAGCGCCGAGAACACGCAGCATGCACAAAGCCACGAGCCGCCGACGCACCTACACTGCGTAGAATCTGCCCCCACGCAGATCGCTTTCAAGATGCGGCCCGCGGGACCGCGCGCCGCCGCGCAGTATGATGCCAGAGCACAACGCTGCCCGCTATCCCCCCCCCCCCCCCTCGCTCCCTCGCTGGTGCCTCGAGCGCAACGGAAGGAGGCGCGCTTCCTCCCTGCTTTTTTTTCGCGCGCGAGACGCGGTCGTCGGCTCCCCTCGCACGCTTTCACTCGCACATTCAGCATACGGCCGCGCGGCTTCCCTCGCACGCTTTCACTCGCACATACAGCATACCGCACGCGGCGACGTATGCTGTATGTGCGAGTGAAAGCGTGCACCGTATGCTGTGTGTGCGAGTGAAAGCGTACGAGGGGAGCCGACGACTGCGTCTCGCGCGCGAAAGAAAGCATACGGCGCGCGGCGACGGCGTTATCGCCGTTGGACTTTATACGGAACATCTATGAGCCAAAACCAATTTTATGGCTGCAACGTGTCATGGACATCATCTTTAGATAGCAAAAGCGGATATCAAAGGCCATACTTTTGCTGGCGGAAACCGAAAATACGTAATAAATGTCGCCCCCAGCACTTTGGGTGGCCAATGCCATCGTCAAGCAACCAAGCCAAGCGACACGAAAAGTCAAAATGGCCGCTCGGGCCGGCGCGGTGTGGCAGTTCGCAACGTATGATGCGGGAATGGTCCCACAGTTGCGACGTAACAGCGGGGTTACCAATGCATTGGGTTCTATGGGAGCTGTGCCAGGACCGGCCGAAAACGACGTAACAGCCGGGAAAACGCAGCACCCGGGAACGTAACAGCGGGGTTCTACTGTATACACGGCTGCTTGATCTACATATTTTGCAAATGTACAGGCCTTGAAGGTTATAGTGCGGATATTCACGACTCTGACGACTTACGTTATTACCAGTCTACACTGTATTGGGGAAATTAACTGCTCTTCTTATTAAATGAAAATTAGAAATAAAGCCATTGATGATTTTCAATGTAAATAAATGATGCACCTGAATATTTGTTGCAGTGTGGATATTTAGGTAGTGTTTCTAGTTTCACTGCGTTATTCTATAGAGAACAAGGCCATTAGCCAACACATCTGTAGCAGTTGTATAAGTGGCTCGATGTCTTATATAGGCGAATCCGTCATATGTGTGTTGTCTCGAGTGGCACGAGCGCCGGCAAGGAAGGTGACAGCCACCTCTAAAGCTTCAGTTGCCCCAAAGTTCTTGCACTATAGCACATGTGCCTAAAGAAGCTACAATGACTAACGCATTATGCAACACAGTTGGGCGAGAGCATGCATTTTTTGCATCAGCCCCTTTGTAGCCGCAGTGAAAGTTCCGCCATGAAAATGGCAAAAAGAGACCAAGAAAGCTATTCTAGAACTCGCTGTAGGTGTGAGGAAAACTCACTTGTCTCGCATGATCTTTTGTTTTTTGTTACAACCTCATCAAGGCAACCGACCATGAAGCCAGACAAAACATAGCCCCTTCCCCCCCCCCCCCCCCCCAGTTCTCCTTATTCTTCTCTCTTGTACCAACAAGCTGCCACGTGAAAACAACCAATTAGTCAGTCAATCAGCCTTTTATTTTTCATCTACTACACAGAATGGAGACAGGGGAGCCTGTGACCCCTCTGTACTTTATCGTGAAACTAGTTTTTAAGAATGTTTTTTGTAAATAATTTCATCACAGTAATACACCTTGTTTGTTGATGCATGTTCATGTGCAGTGAAACTGAGGATCTTGTATCTCCGATTTATTTGCACTGTAGCATCATGGCTGACAGAGAGATAACTGCTTACTTTGTTCTTTAAGAGCATTGTTGAGCACTCACAGCATCATTTATTAACATAGTGCTATGACTGCAGATGGTTTACTGGCTGCCATTTAGCTTGATGCTAGATATACTACTATATTTGCACATGTATAACCCACACCAGGTATTTATCAAATGTAAGTATAGAGTGAGTGTGTGGTTATGCAAGAATTTTGCCTACAAGTGTCTTCACAGTGACTTCACAGCTATGCACTCCACAGTGCTAAGAAGCCTCACCGCGGTTGACCAAAGAGGAGCAGTCAGAGCTGTGATAACTAAACATACGAGTTGCTTTATAAAGATTGTAATGATATTTTATGTGGTTATTCACATGGGTTATATGTGCAGATTTGTCTTTTTTTCTGTTGACTGCTGATTGTTGCTGCAGGTTATGTGCAAAAATAGATCATTTGAAAATACAGTACATGCGCTGGTATTTTCTTTGACAGTGAAATTGTTTAGCTGTGTCATTCCAAACTACAGCCTGGTATGTCTGAAAATACATCATTATAACACTTCCTAGTTTGTTTTGTGTGGTCCAATTTGTGTTAACCTCAAACACCAACTTTGGTATCTGGTACCTCATGTGCTAACGGCTATTTGGTACTCAAGCAGTGTTCAGAAATAAGCAGTAGTTTGCATTCCAGGCTACCTTTTAGTGCCCTAATCATTGCTCATTATTTACATGTGTAACCTTGCAGCAGAGTTATTTTTGCCTGAAAAAGTGAATCTTTGCTGTGGTAGTGTTATGCCTCAGAAGTAGCCCTGAATAGCCCAGAAATATGACATGCTTTTTGTCTTTTACACAGGGAGTACGGCGAGGCATGGCACAATGCAGGCCGCCTTTTCCATAAACAAAACACGTTTGATGATGTTCAGTCAGCTGCTGAGTACCTCGTCGAGAACAACTACACCACCAAGGAGAAGTAAGTACTCGAAAAGTGGCTCAGTGTAGTGCATTTGCGAACAACGGCAAACAGAATGAGAAGTCCTGTCAGAGAGGCTGAAGCTGTGAGCTTAGTCATTTAGCCAGTCAGTGTTAGGAAGTATGTTAAACGTGCCGACCATATTCAGGGGTGCTATTCCAGGCAAGTTTTCTTTTTTTAATACTGTATAGGCGTGATGCATGCATAATGGCAGCATTAGCCTGCATATACTTGCTACAGTCTACTTTTGTTAATTCGACCATCACAGGACTGACTAAATTGATAAAATAATCCAGCAGGTCAAATTAAACAAGATGCGAAAAAGACTTCGAAACACAAAGGTGAATTATTTGTCAGTATTTTCCCAATTCTAAAACGCCCCCAAATCAAACGCACGCCCACTTTCTATATGTCCAAAGTAGACAACTAATGTAAAAACAACATTAAAGCTCCTAAACAAAGTAGAAATCTAACGTACAGCCGATATTTTTAGCAAGAAAAATAGGCAAAGGTCTAATTTGTGTTGCACAATGGCGACCAGTTTCTTAAAATCGACAGCGCCACGCGGGTTTAAAAGTTAGCTTTGGCACAATACATATTTGTTATACGGTAGAGCATACGAATGCCACGAAGGTGGTTTTTTTATGTGTCCGATTGCAACATGCAGGCAATTTATGGCCCAATTTTTTTTATTGTGGCACAGGTTAGAATCGGGTAAATATGGTAATCAGACATTGTGAGCTACGGTTATTGCTTAAGAATCTTCTAGGACACATGTTAGAATCAGGTAAATGTGGTATTTGGACATTGTGAGCTACGCTTATTGCTTAAGAACCTTCCTAGGGCAGGCCAAAAATTGGCATTTTCGACGGGAGATGACTTGTTCAATGTCTTCTAAACTCCACCGAGACAGGCGTCACCACTAAAGGTGTCACTGTGAGGTTCACTGTTGGGGTCAGGCACATGCATGCTGACTCGTCAAGTTCGAATTATCCAGCAAAGGACAATTTCAGGATCGAAATAACCAAAGTTTGGGCCCGTAGAAATGCATGGGTGCTGGCTGGGACCTTCGGCCAGGATCGAATTAACCGAAAAATAAAACTAACTGGAGTCAAATTAACGAAAGTCTACTGTATTACCTTGCCTAGATGGCGTTTTGTAAAATTTTAGAGGAAAATGTCTGCACTCTGCCATGATGATGATGATAAAAGCTTTTATTGAAAAAAAAAAAAAAAACACTTCGGTTACGGGAAGACATGGTCAGGTCCCTAGTCTGGGACACCGTTGGCAAAAGCCGCTGCCCGTGCTTTTGCCATGAGAATTTGTGCACACTAGGTAGCTGTACACAGGACATCTTATGAAATGTAAGGTTTCATTTGAGAAGTTGGGGTTGTGAAGTGTTGCATGAAAGGCACTTTTACACATGCACTTGATCAAGGGAATAAGCTGTTCATTCTGTCACATGTCAGCTCCTCAACTTAAGGTTACCTGACATGATTAAGCTTTCTAAACACTTTCTAAGCAACACTGCTGGTGAAAAGGCCGTCCTTACAGTCTCGGTTCCTACGAGACAGGCAATAATGGTCTCCTTGATGGTGACTAACGATGAACGAGGGAAGAGCATCATGACTGATGTTCGAGCGACTGATGTTCCTTGAACATCAGTTGTGATGATAGTGCCTCAACTCCACAGCCCATTCACTAGCCACTGCAGTGTGGTTGACATACAGATAATAAAAACAGCAAAGTAAAAGTCAAGATGAGGTGTTTGTCATGAAACATCCACTCACAAAATGCTTGCATGGGACCCTTGATGGTTTCTCACAAAAAAGGGTATTCAAAAGCGCTGATACACTGATAAAATATGGCAAATTTCTTGTATATAAAAGCTGTGATGCATTTAAATGTCAGTAATGTTATTCATACCCATTAACGACCACAAGGAAGGGGTATTTTCAACATGAGTTTTGCTCCCCAGTAGGGCTTCATTTCATGTAGTTTTATTCAAACATCTGTGTCAATATATCGTAATGTTTTAATTGATAATGTGCTTAAATTCTATCAATATCGTGCATAATCTCCATTTTGTCCATAATCTTGTAACACTTTATGATTAGTTGGCAGCTGTGAGGTCTCCAAACGTGCTCTTGGGACAAAGGTAGAGCAGACAATCACAAGAGCATTTATTGCACCTTGTATACACCAATCTAGCCAGCCAAATGATTTCCAATAAAACATGCCGATGGGCGTGCGACAAATCGAGGTAGTTTGACTCACCGCGACCAGATGCTAAGCGAATATGTTCGGTCCCACGCTGGAATGCCTAATCGTTCGCGTGTACGGTAACACAAACAGTGGCGCCTTCGAACGGTCATGGTCGTGCATTCTGGCGTCCTGCTCCTAAACCTTTGGCAGGACGGTTCTGCAAATGGCCGGCGAGCACGCGAAACATCCACGCAGCTGGCCAACCCCAAGCCAAAGAGCAACAGTTTACTTCCCTTTGCGCCCCAGTAACCCCACTGTTAGGTGGTATTAGTAGCGCAACAGTCGCGCCATCTCATACTAACCATATCACCCGCTGCCAGCGCTTAGCTTCACGAAGAAGCCGGATTACAGGAGACACGAGAGCCATGCTGACATCCACGCGGCTGGCGGACCCCATGCCAAAAAGAAACAGGCTACTCCCCTTTATGCCGAGTAACCCCACTGTTAGGTGGTGTTAGCAGCGCAACACTCGCACCATCTCATAGTAATCTGCAACCACATCACCCGCTGCCGGCGCTTAGCTACACAGAGAAGCCGGATTACAGGAGACATGAGAGCTATGCGGGGAAACTATCAGGGGCCACGTGAGAGTCAAGCGTCCCCACACAGTCTACTTGATTGGTCGCTAGTTGAATTTTGATCTTTTACTGATCACGCAGCCAAGACACCTTCTGTGCTGGTGTTGCAACCATAGGCATGTGCTTATTATTGCCTTGAGCAGTCTTTGTGTGGCCTGCACAGGCTTGTGGTGCAGGGTGGTTCCAATGGAGGTCTGGTGGTGGCAGCATGTGCCAATCAGCGGCCAGACCTGTTCAAGTGCATCATCTGCCAAGTAGGGTGAGTGTCTGTTTAGTGTATTGAGTTGGCCAAGTTAATCTTATATTGATGCTCAAGCTACTAGATGATAAAATTTGTAGGGCAGTTTACTTCTAGCTTAACTTTGTACAAATTGAAATTTGTATGTGAAAAAAATGTTTTGCCCATGAAGTCAACTGCAACAAAATTTTTGATTATGTAAAAGCCTAATTTCTGACAATGTAGATATAGAGCAGCTTAATTTTTTTGTGTTTAAAAGTCAACTGGATGCATAACGAAAAGCTTGCAAGAATGGACGTTTTCGATACAAAAATCATGAGCCATTCCACTCTTTAAAGGTGGATGACCAGCGAAGCTGTTTAGCACACGACACAGAGGTTACACAGAATGGGGAGGCTGCGTATAGTGCAGACGCCTGAGGAGCAACGTGCCTACGATGAGTGACGGCAGGAACAGAGACAAGAATGCAATCATCGGCGGGACTGCGCACTACATGTAGCCTCCCCATTACGAGAGAAGTGAAATTCAAAATGAAGAACGGCACCTTGTCTTATATACATGCGCGACAATGCTGCCGTCCCGGGACAGCGGTAGAAAACTAGGAAGGCAAGCGGTTGGAACACCGACAAAGAGAGGGCGGTGCGAATGTAGACATGGCCGATGTGGGTTGGCCTCTAGGGCTGGGGTTCGATCATAGTATCTGTTGTCACCCTTGTTCCTCGGACCCCTTGGGGTCCCAGCTGTATCAAGGGTAGTTCAAGGGCATGTTACAGGTCCCGGAGCCCACCACTCAGCATCCACAGGGGTATGTGCCATTGCACTTGCACCCTTCTGCACTATCACCAGGATCGGCCCACATTTTTGCACATGCACACGAAAAATGCACGAAAGCCTAGCCATAGACAGCTTTACTGTAAAAGGAAAAAAATGCACTGCCATTAACGCTTGCTGAAAACGACAGGACCCGGAACATTGAGGACTGGTACAGCGCCTGGACATGACCTCTTAGATAAGGCGATGCCCGCTGTGCGCTTGAAATCTCAGAGGCCATGGTCTGGGATTTTTGCCATATCTCTTAACCAACAGGTGCCCGTATTATCTGTGAAGGTGCTATTTAAAAATAGCTAATAAAAAAATTTCACAATTAGCAGCCCTGTAGCTCTGCCAGGGTTGCTTCTATAGTAGTACCAATTTAGCCAAAGTCATATTTTCAGTTGGCCTTTAAATGACATATCATGTCTGTATTTGCAGTGACAATGTCCAGAATTACTTTTGAAACCATTTGTATCCACCAGGGCGAAAGCATTGGGCTTCTTGTAGAAAATGGAATTGTGCATCTTGCGCAGAAATATGCACTTATACTCTCATGATCTCCCACTGTATGCCTTTTGGCTGCAAAAACAAAGTTTGTCACATTCTCTGGTTCAATGCAAGCTGTTTGCTATTTTTAAACTGTAATCATCAGCCGGCCTAGCTTGAGTTATTTTCTTTTTATACTGCTTTAAGAGGGTTAAAGCTCAACTTACTCGCAAGTAGCACAAAACATGTGTGCTTTCATTCAGACATCAGTCAGAGCTGCTGATTTGAAACGCACCCGAGGTGACCCAAGTTCATCTTATTACTCGAACTGGTGCTCAGGTTTGTACCTTATTCTCTTGTCCTTCTCTCATGCAGAGTACTGGACATGCTACGTTTCCACAAGTTTACCATTGGTTATGCGTGGACATCAGACTATGGAAGCTCAGATGATGAAAAAATGTTCAATTACCTGTACAGGTCAGTAAAATCCTCTGCCGGCACTTGTCTGCTAAAAGTGCCCATAGTACCTGCTGAAATGCTCACATTGGGATGTTGCTTTCTGCATCAGCTCAAAGTAACTTAACCTCCTTACGTGTTCATTTATTGGTACAAGTAGCCTGAACGTAATCAGAGTGCTTGCAGCATGACATTTGTGTCATGCTGTGAACAAATTGTATCATTTTATAATACTTACATGATAACAACGTTGGTGAATGTGCTATTTGTTGCTGAGTGATTCTCAAAAAGAAATGCGAAGATCCAACGAGTTGGACTCTATATACAGTGAAGCTTTGAGCGAGTACATAAAGAGTCGAAACTTGAGTTGGTATTTATTGAATGTCCGCACAAAGTGACATGGAAGGCTTCATTCAAGCGTTGTAGAGAGGCTAATGCAATGCTGCTGCAGATGCGCGAAGGCGAACGCCATTTGGTGGTGGTGCAAGGAACCCAGCAGCGGTGATATTGCATGTGTCCTCCGCTGTGATTGGTGGGCCTATTTGGCTAGAGAACAGGCGCTCAGCACCCACAGTCACGAAAACTCTGCAAGGTTTGCAAAGAAAAGCTTCGCTTTTAAAATCTCTGGTTACCCAGTTTACATGTGATATGAAGTCGAGGATTAGTAATTCATCAACCTATTAGTTGCAGCACTGCTAAATTACTGGAGTGATCTGGCACACAACATATTGCTCAGACATAGACGTTGGTTTCTGTAAGTGTAGTTCACTTTATGTAGTTTTTACATGATTTCACAAAAAAAAATTGAAAATAAGGGAACTTGCTAGGTTCTCTGGAAAGTCTTTGTGCCTTCACATGATTTGCTCATATTGAACTATTCATGCGATTAAGTCCCTTATTCATCCTACACCCCATGCCTTGGGAGGGAGAAAACGCACTGAAGCCATTGTCTTCAGCTGCTTGTCTTTGTGTGGTAGAGCCTAAGAAATCATTTTGCGACTTTTCTTACCCTGGTGTCAGGTACTCGCCTCTGCATAACATACCGGCCGTGATGGGCGATGACGTCCAGTACCCCTGCATACTGCTGCTGACGGCCGACCATGATGATCGTGTTGTGCCATGCCATTCGCTCAAGTTCATTGCTCAGCTGCAACACACCCACGGGAACTCCAACAAGCAGGTACCGGCATCGAGGGGCGCATGCTGCCACACATGTTACTGTGTTTACTCGATTCTAATGCACAATTTTTCTTCCAAACAAGAGTTCTATAAAATGTGTCCTTTATTACAAAAGTTATTATAGAGATTATGTTGTGTTTCTGCTGAGCTTCTGGTGACCTTCGCGGACTTTCTGTTGAGAAGCAATTGAGTATTATGCATGATCTTCGCAAGGCATGCGCGTTGTAATTGAGTACGAAAGCAATATTGCGATAAGTGCATGACCGAATCCTAACCCCCAATCTCTGATCCCACATACTGTGGGTTGCGCACGAAACACACAGACTAGAAGGAAGAAATGGACAGCACGAGTGCTCGTGTCGTCCATTTCTTTTGCACTCGTGTCGCCCATTCCTTTCTTCTCATCCGTGTGTTTTTATGCAACCCACAGCATGAATCAATACCAACTCACCCAGCTGTCAGTTCTTTCAATCTCACCTTCCAAGCTTGAAAGCTGTGCTTTGCTGTACTGTGGGGTGCAGGGCATTACACTTTGGGCAGTTGATAATGGTATGAAGGCCTTGGATGACGACAACGAACAATGCCGGTTCACTCACACTCATGTGCGCTCACACTCACATGCGTTTACACTCCTCAGCACTCACTCACGTTCTTACTCATGCCCACTCGTACTCGCCAACACTCACTCGCATTCATAGTAACTCCCATTCACACTTAATGGCACCCACTCACATCCATATCACGATGTCTACTCCCACTCTCCGGCAATCGCTCACATTCATACTCACATCCACTCAAAATCATTGTTGTTGACTTTCGTTTGTACAGTCAAACCTCGTTAGTAAGTACCCGCTTAATGTGTAATTGCGGTTTAAACGTAGTCGCGAAGATTCCCCCACCCAGCCCCCATTGAACCCCATGTATTGGCTGACCGCTTAAGCCGTAGTCGCTCAAAGCCCACCAAATGGTTAATGCGTACTATTTTTCTTTCTTGTTCTACATGCACAGACAATTGATTCTTGAGTTGTGATGCCTGGATGACAGTCGCCAGCGATAGTGATTTCCTGCTCATACAGCTGTTGCCGATTGCCGCACACAAAAGCATGGCCTTCGAGATTAGCTCCTGGTAACGCGAAGAAGCTGCCGGTACGGGGTGCGAATTCGCTCTCGCCGTCGAATTCAAGTAGTAACAGTGCAGACGCACATTTTATTGTGAAGCGCATTTCTGCCGTCACCGTGGACATCGCTTTGAGGTTCTGTATAAAGTCCAAACACGGCAACATCGTTGCTGCGCGCCGTACGCTGTATGTGCAAGTGAAAGCTTGCGAGGGTCAGTCGACTCAATCTCCCACGTGCGAGGGAGAAAGATGGGGAAAGGTGGGGCAGAAGTGCGCTTCTTCTGTTGCGAGCGAGGCACGGCGGGAGAGGAGAGAAAGGGGGGGTTTACTTTGGTGGCAGCCGTCGTATCTTTAAAGCGATCTGCGACGTGGAAAAAGTGCGCGCCCACGCGGGCCTCATCTTCAAAGCGATCTGCAGACAAAGTGCAACTAGTGCCGGTAGCTTCGTATGCGCTGTGCTTTCCACATCTAGTTCGCGTTAAAGTGAGAGATGGCATGCTCGCTACCATGCCCCCTCACTCCAGCATTTTGACAGCGAATTTCTGTGGTCATCGAGCGAGATGTGTTCATGTTTACCTGTGTACGCATTACACCATGCTTGTTAATTTAGTTAGTAAGTGGGGCCTCATTGACAAAATGGCTCGCAGCCTAATCGAGTTCGAAGGTGCCATCGCCACCACGGCGACAAGTGAAGATCACTTTTTTTTGCTGCCTACACACAAATAAAGCCTGTCTGAGTGCATGTGTTTGAGAGCATTGTGACGTAGTTCATTTCCGACTGGTAAGTAGCCTCTAACCTGGCATTGTCGATTAATTCGTACGTCGTTTAGTGTGTACTTGAAGTGTCGTTCCCGGCCGATTACGTATTAATGAGATTTGACTGTACTCGCATTAATCGGCACTCACTCCCATTCATACTCAAATTCACTCGCACCCCTCATCACTCACTCACGCTCTATCACACATCTGTGAAATCAGTGGAAAGCAAAAATGAGTCGGTGTACGCATGAGTCAGTATGGCAATCTATGTGAATTAGTGCACTGGTTTCACGATCGACACAAACTCCTGAGTGCACTGCATCGAAGAGCACTCAAGATTCCCAGGAGGGGAGTGTCACGGCATTGCTATCTCTGGAAGAAGAGATGAAAAGAAGCTTGAAGGAAAACGCAGTACGAACACTGCGACATGGGGACAGAAGAGGAGCGCACAGCCTGACACGCCCACAATATAGTAGCTGCACAGTGTCAGTGGAGATGATCCCTGTCCAAATGTGCAAAGGGCAGTGCAGCCAATGTCCCCTAAAGCATTAGACAATGTCACATGTGCAGAACACTAAGTGTGGTGCTTACACAGAGTTAAGGAATGGCAATGTGACACCTTTCCAAACATCCACAAAGGGTCAGCACACTTAGCAATGCCGACTCGGCAGCTGTATGAATAGATATGCATGGGACCCAGCAGTGTTGCCAGTGTGTTCTTTGCAGTTAGAGCTGCTGCGAGGACTTCCAAGCTACTTTGACAGTGCCAGTGTTCACACCATGTTGTCCCAGAAACTTTGTGATATTGTTAGCAATTTTTGCATTGTATGCTAGCTATTGCAAGTGTGATTCAGGTAAGAGTACTCATTTGTGTTTATTGAGATTTCTTTTTGCCATTTGTGCAGGATCATACTTTCATCCTCTTGGGAACCTAAAATTTTAATATGGCCCACTGAATTCGTAGTAAATCTTCCTTGCACCTTGGTTTTGCCCCTCTCTGTGCAGACGAACCCTCTGTTGATCCATGTCGACACCAAGGCTGGGCATGGGCATGGCAAGCCCATTTCCAAAGTGGTAAGCATTGGAATCTTTGAAGCAGCTGCAGGGGACTTGTGAAGTGGCACGACAGGCTGTTGGATAACAACTTTGTAGTGCCGGTTGGAAGGTGGAACATGTTCACATTGTACATTGCTTTATCAAGGTTGAATTGTGCTAGAGCAAACAGCATTTCACCAATTCCAGCACAGCAAAGTCATAATAATCCACAAGTGCCACCTACAGTAGAATCTCCGTGATACGATCACGCCTGATACGAATTTCGGAATGATACAACTGATTTTTCAGATGTCCTGGCTCAAGTCCATTGGCTTACAATGTGCTAAATTTCTAATGTTGTGAACCACTTTTCGCGGCGCGGCAGATGATACGAACTATCGAGCCGCAGCATAATCTCTCAGTGGAGCCGGGGATTATGCTGGCTGTTGTCGTGCCAGCAGAGCAGCCATGTCAATGCATCGTCGGTCATATTCCTGTTACCAGGGCATCTTGCGTCATTCCACCTTGACTACACCCTCGTGCGTCTCCTTTCCCCACACCACCACCACCACCACCAAAAAAAAACTTTTGCTGTGGGCAGTTTGATGCAACTTGTCCGTCATTTTCAAACACCTTCCAGCTCTATCAGAAGTCGGCAATCACCGACGACCCAGTCTTGCCGCGTCAGCAAGATCAGCAGCATTCACTTCCATGAGTAGCCTTATCTTTGTATTCAACACCGTCCACCGTCTTCGGCACCCAATGACAATTCGAAACTTCTACCTTTGCACTCGTCAGATCGCACGATACGAAGTAACTTATCTTATGCACATCATGTCCTTATTGCCATCAGGCAGCAGCTAAGATGCAGCAACGAAAGAAACTCGAGATAACCCAGCAGATCTGGATATGTCAGCCTCAGAACACATGAAGTGTGCTGGTAGTTACTGCTAAAATATGCGGGAAACAAGTGCGCCAGTGATTTAAATTCGCGTCAGCCGATAAAAGCGCTCCCTGCACGCCACGTGACTGCAGTAACGAATTACGGTGCTAGTTTTCCCTTCTCATGCTTGCTTTTCTTGCTTTTATTTCTGCGTGGAGAAATAGAGCGCTGCGGCTATCTCAATCTCGTGTTTACAGTAATACCAAGATGGTGACACATCATCAACAGAAAGCCACGGTCACACGATCATTGGTGCAATAGCACCTCCCGAAGCCCAATTATTCTTCCCAATTTCAAAGACAACACGCTAAGAAAATGCAATTTGCTAAAATTCTGCTGCATATTTCTTCCAAATATTTCACCATCAGATAAAGGAGCGTGTTAAAATTGCAGGAAAAAATATCAAAAATGTTGAGCAGATTGGTCATTTCATTGCCGCCTCCACCCTTCATTTCCCGATTATATTACGTTTTTGAATTATACGAATTTCGGGTGATACAAATTTTTGTGCCATTCCAAGAGATTTGTTTCATTGAGATTCCACTGTATACAGTGGAATCTCGTTGATACAATCTTCACGGGAACCAGACAATAAAGCGTACCATCCGAAAATCGTATCGTCCAACGTATGATCCAACCAAATCGTACCACTGTATGTGGAACCTTTAGCTATTTTTGTGTGCTTATCTTGCCTTGAAATAATCTGCATTGATTATGTGTTCTAAACAAGTGTAACAAACATTACGCAGAGAGAGAGAGAGAGAGAGAAATAACTTTATTAGGTCCAGCGGTTTTGGGGACTAGGTCCCCGCCTAAACGGCGGCCAGAAGCCCTTGGGCCCTGGCGGCGTCTTCAGCCAGCTGGACGGCCCAGAGTTGTACTTCCGGGTCAGAACTGAGTAGTACGGCCTCCCACTGCTCCTCATTATCTATTTTGCGGCCCTGTCGAGTCACCTGAGGGCAAGCCCACAGGATGTGTCTCAGATCCGCCCATCCTTCACATAACCGACATTTGCCCTCATATTTATCTGGATAATACCGGCTGTAGGCCACGGGATTCGGATAGGTTTTGGTTTGAAGGAGGCGCCAGGCCACCGCCTGCGGCTTACTGAGTGTTGGGTGGGCGGGGGGATACCGAATCCTCGCCAATCTATAATATTTGGTGATTTCATTGTAACTAACCATGCGCTCCTTTCTCATCTCTGGGTGAGGCTGCTCTCTGGCTCGGTTAGTGAGTTCTCGAGCCAATGTGTGAGCCGCCTCGTTCCCAGGGAGGGAGGCATGCGCAGGTGTCCAGATAATTTGTATGTGTCTGTAGTCTTTCAAATTGGTTAAAATCTTAATCGCCTCTGGCGATACTCGCCCTCTTAAGAAATTTCGCACTGCTGCTTTTGAGTCACTAATTATGTGTCTGGCCGACGAGGAAGCTATCGCCAATGCGATGGCTGATTCCTCTGCCGTTTCTACGCTGTGCGTTCGTAGTGAGCCGCCAGCTGTCATCTTGCCTTCTTTATCAGTGATTACGACAGTCATTTTTGCTCATTTGGATATTTCGCGGCGTCTACGTAGACCACGTCCTTGATGTTTTCGTATTTATTTCTGAGGGCCTTTGCCCTCTCCACACGCCTTCCCGCGTCGTTCTCCGGGTGCATGTTTCTGGGAATTGGTAGAACCTTTATCCTTCCGCGTATTTCTCGCGGTATATCCATCTTGATTCCCTGTTGCGTTGCATAGCCTATATGGAGGCAATCAAGTATCGTCCTGCCCGTAGCAGTCTGAGCTAGTCTCTCGTATTGGGCCGTTTTGTGCGCTTCTATTAATTCGTCTAGGGTATTGTGTACACCTAAGGCAAGTAGTCTTTCCGTAGATGTACTGACAGGTATTCCAAGCGCTTGTTTATATACTTTCCTTATCAAGGCTTCAATTTTTGCTTTTTCTGCCATGAGGAGGTTCAGATAAGGAGTCACATATACTATTCGGCTAATAGCAAAAGCCTGTACTAACTTAATTAGGTTGGCTTCCTTCATCCCGCTGTGTCGGTTTGCAATTCTTGCGATCAGGCGCATTGTTTGTTGCGTCCCTCTTTCTAAAGCCTTTATCGTTTCATTATTTCGCCTGTTTGCTTGTATCCGCATGCCTAGTACCCGAATACTGTCAACTGCTGGTATTTGTTGGCCCCCCGCGCTTAGTCGTATTTGGGATATGCTGTTGTCTTTACGGCTGCTTCTTTGTGGGTGGTAAATCAAGAGTTGCGACTTCTGTGGTGAGCACTGAAGGCCCCTACTGCCAACATATCCTCTACTCTGCATATTGCTTCTTGGAGGGTAGCCTCGATGTATCCGTCGCTGCCCCCTGTGACCCACAGCGTGATATCATCAGCGTATAAACTATGATGTAGCCCTTCCACTGTGTTCAACTTCTCCGGGAGGCCGATCATGGCCACGTTGAAGAGTAGTGGCGAGAGAACTGATCCCTGTGGTGTTCCTCGGCTCCCTAGTCTTATATCGTCCGAATGTATGTATCCGATCGTAATTCGGGCCTTTCTGTTTAATAGGAAGTCTCTAATGTATTCGTAGGCCCGTTTACCAACTCCTAATCCTTGGAGGTTTCCTAAAATAGCTTCATGTGTAATGTTGTCAAAAGCTTTTGCAAGATCTAGGCCTAATATGGCTTGTTGTCTCTTGTTTTTGAGGCTGTGTCTATAATTTGGTGTTGGATTTGAAGCATGATATCTTGTGTGGAAAGTTTACATCGAAAGCCTATCATCGTGTGCGGGAAGAGGTTATTGTCGTCCATGTATCTTACTAGACGCGTGAGTATCACGTGTTCCATTAGTTTTCCCGCACACGATGTTAATGATATTGGTCTTAGATTTTCTAACTTCAGCATTTTTCCTTGTTTAGGGATCATGACTATATGCGCTGTTTTCCACAGTTGAGGTATAGCCCCCTTCTCCCAGCAGTCGTTCATGTATTGGGTAATCGCCTTTATAGAGGGATCATCGAGATTCCGTAGCATTTTGTTGCTGATTACCATCGGGACCCGGGGCGGATTTCGGGCGCAAGTCCTGCAGCGCCTGTCTAACTTCTGCTTCCGTTATAGGCATGTCCAATTCAAGGTTTTCCTCTCCGGTATAGTGCGGTAAGGGAGTCTGCGCTAGGTCGCCTATGTATAGTGATTGGACTTCTTGCAGTAATTCTGCTTCTGTACCTGCATATTGGTGGGTTAGCTTATTGATGTTGTGCCTTTGTGCAATTTTGCCATTTTCAGGGTCAATCAAGTGCCGTAGGATATTCCATGTTTTTGCCGAGTTACTTCTCTCTGCATTCTGTTACACGTAGCTTCCCAGTTTTGCCGCGTCAATCTATTTGTGTGTTTCTCGATTTCCCTGTCTAGTTCGGCCATTTCCGCCTAATATTTCTATTGAGCCGTTTCCGTTTCATCGTGTTGCTATGCTGTTCCGTGCTTCCCATAAGTGTAGCAATTTTGCATCTGCTTGTTCTAGCCCAGCCTCGTCTGGTATATTCTTTGTGGCTCTCTTTACACTATTGAGAAGTTTCTGTGTCCAGACCTCAAAATCCTCAATTGTGTCGCCATCTTCGTTTGTTTCCTCCGCCCGTATTTGTCGGAAAAGGTCCCATTCTACCATGGTGAGAGATTTTCCTTTCCTTTGCGGGGGGCTGGCCTTTATTACTGTCTCAAGAATGTAATGGTCACTCCCAAGATTTTCCTGGATGTTTGTCCAATGGGCATCAGGCATGTTTTTGATAAATGTTAGATCTGGCGTAGTATCGATGCTGACGCTATTGCCTATTCTGGTAGGTGTTTGTGGGTCCGTTACTAAGGTAAGGTGGGCTCTTTGCGCCTCAAGCCATAGATTCCTGCCTTTCGCGGTGTCTTTTTTGTACCCCCAGCACTGGTGTGGAGCATTAAAGTCTCCGAGTATTACCACTGCCTGGCGATTGGCTATAGTTAGTGTTTGTGTAATTAACTCTCCAAACCTCATCTTGTTGCTTCTAGGGCTGCTATAAACATTTAGTACGAATAAACTTCCCTGATGTTGTCGTTTAGGGATTATCTCGATCAGGACGTGGTCTACGTTTAAAACCCCTGTATCGTGCGTTAATACCGCTAAATTTCTGTTCACTAGAGTTGAGACGGGCGTTTTCTCGCTCGAAGTACCATACGTTTTTATATCCGGACAGTTGGCTGGTCCTCCGCGTTTCCTGCAGAGCAATGATGTTCTGGCGCCTCATTGTTATTTATGGAATGCTGAAGGTTACTCCGTTCCGACGGTAACCCCTGCAGTTCCACTGCCAAATTTGGTAATGATTCCGGTGACGCCATGTTTACTGCGGAACTAGTTCCCAGGGGCTCTAGTGACGATCGAGTCCCAGCAGGCCTATCGTAGGGTTTGTGGATTTTTACGGTCCTATTCCAGTTCGAGCGTCAACTTTGTTGCACGTTCTCAAGGCATTGTAACCGCAGCCGAAGAATCAGTTCCTTCACTAATCTGCTGCCTTTTTTCTAGTGGTGCTTGTATGCCTACATACTGTTTTGTACCCGGTTTCGGCCAGTTTGGTTATCATGCTGCTCGATCTTTTAATTCTCTCAGTTATATCATCTGTGCTAGATCCTCA